>NW_027183583.1:0-208335 GCF_041296385.1 Aphelocoma coerulescens
AGGGGATTTGGGCCTACTGGGAGTTACTGGTTTGTGGTATCTCCTTACTGGTTTGTACTGGTTTGGGGTCTGGGGTGACTGGGGGTCCCTGGGATGGGGTTTGGGCCTTACTGGGACGAACTGGGAGTCACTGGGAGGGACTGGGAGGGGCGCTGGGTTACTGGTTTGTACTGGTTCGGGGTTTCCCGTTACTGGTTTGGGGTCCGGGGGGCTCACTGGTTTGTACTGGTTTGTACTGGGAGGCGTCCCCGGCCCACCCTGGCCCCTACTGGTCCATACTGGTCCATACTGGTCCGTACTGGGCACTCACCGCCAGCTCCTCGTTCTCGCGGCGCCTCCGGAGCTGCCCCGCCAGGGGGGGGAGGGGCGCCCGTCTGGGGGGAGGGGGCGGGGTCAGGGAGGGGGCGGGGCCTCCCCAGATCCCCAAATTTTCCCCCCCAAAATCCCCAAAACTCCCCAAATTTCCCCGAAATCTCCAAATTTTCCCAAAAACCCCCAAATTTTACCAAAATCCCCAAATTTTCCCCCAAAATTCCCATTTTTTTCCCCAAAAATTTCCATTTTCTCCCTCAGAATCCCCCTTTCCTCCAAAATTCCCGTTTTTCCCCGCAAATTCCCACTTTTTTCCTCCAAAATTCCCCTTTTCCCCAAAAATCCCCATTTTTTCCCCAGAATTCCCATTTTTTTTCTCGAAAATTTCCCTTTTTTCCCTCAAAATTCCCATTTTTTGCCACAAAATTCCCGCTTTTCCCCCGAATTCCCAGTTTTTTCCCCAAATTTCCTGTTTTTTCCCCCAAAATTCCCTTTTCTTCCCCAAAATCCCAATTTTTCATCCCAAATTTCCCATTTTTCCCCTTAAAATTCCATGCTTCCCTTAAAATTCCCTTTTTTTCCCCCAAAATTTCCAAATTTTCCCCAAAAATCCCCATTTTTCCCCAAAATCCCCATTTTTTCCCGAAATTTCCCCTTTTTTCCCCCAAAAATTCCCTTTTTTCCCCTCAAAATCCCAATTTTTCCCCACAAAATTCCCGGTTTTCCTCCAAAATTTCCATTTTCCCCCCAAATTCCGCCTTTTCCCCTAAAATTCCCAAATTTTCCCAAAAAATCTTTTTTTTTTCCCTCAAAATTCCCTTTTTTCCCCTCAAAATCCCAATTTTTCCCCACGAAATTCCCGGTTTTCCCAGAATTTCCACTTTTCTCCCTCAAAGTTTCCCCTTTTCCCCCAAAATCCCCATTTTCCCCCAAATTCCCATTTTCCCCCCCAAAATTCCCATTTTTTCCCCAAATTTCCCATTATTCCCCCCAAAAATCCCGTTTTTTCCCAAAAATTTCCCTTTTTCCCCCCAAAATTCCCCTTTTCCCCCAAATTTCCCGTTTTTCCCCCCAAATCCCCTTTTTTCCCTTTTTCCCCCCAAATTTTGGCCCAAAATCCCCATTTTTAGCCCAAATTTCCCATTTTTCCCCCAAAAATCCCGTTTTTCCCCAAAAATTCCCTTTTTTTCTCCCAATCCTGATTTCTCCCCCCAAATTTCCCATTTTTCCCCCAAATTCCCATTTTTTCCCCAAATTTCCCCTTTTTTTCCCCAAATTTCCCTTTCTTCCCCCCAAATTTCCATTTTTTTCCCCAAAATTCCCTTTTTTTCTCAAAATCCCAATTTTTCCCCCAAATTCCCATTTTCTCCCCAAATTTCCCTTTTTTTCCCCCCAAATTCCCATTTTTTTCCCAAATTTCCCATTTTTCCACCCCAAATCCCGTTTTTCCCCAAAATTTCCCTTTTTCTCCCCAAAATTCCCATTTTTCCCCCAAATTTCCCATTTTTCCCCCAAAAATCCCATTTTTTCCCCAAAAATTCCCTTTTTTTCTCCCAATCCTGATTTCTCCCCCCAAATTTCCCTTTTTTCCCCCAAATTCCCATTTTCTCCCCAAATTTCCCTTTTTTTTCCCCCCAAATTCCCATTTTTTTCCCAAATTTCCCATTTTTCCACCCCAAAATCCCGTTTTTCCCCCAAATTTCCCTTTTTTCTCCCCAAAATTCCCCTTTTCCCCCAAATTTCCCGTTTTCCCCCCAAATCCCCTTTTTCCCCTTAAATCCCCCAAATTTTGGCCAAAAATCCCCATTTTTAGCCCAAATTTCCCATTTCCCCCCAAAAATCCCGTTTTTTCCCCAAAAATTCCCTTTTTTTCTCCCAATCCTGATTTCTCCCCCCAAATTTCCCATTTTTCCCCCAAATTCCCATTTTTTCCCCAAATTTCCCCTTTTTTTCCCCCAAATTTCCCTTTTTTCCCCCCAAACTTCCATTTTTTTCCCCAAAATTCCCTTTTTTCTCAAAATCCCAATTTTTCCCCCAAATTCCCATCTTCTCCCCAAATTTCCCTTTTTTTTCCCCCCAAATTCCCATTTTTTTCCCAAATTTCCCATTTTTCCACCCCAAAATCCCGTTTTTCCCCCAAATTTCCCTTTTTTCTCCCCAAAATTCCCCTTTTCCCCCAAATTTCCCGTTTTCCCCCCAAATCCCCTTTTTCCCCTTAAATCCCCCAAATTTTGGCCAAAAATCCCCATTTTTAGCCCAAATTTCCCATTTCCCCCCAAAAATCCCGTTTTTTCCCCAAAAATTCCCTTTTTTTCTCCCAATCCTGATTTCTCCCCCCAAATTTCCCATTTTTCCCCCAAATTCCCATTTTTTCCCCAAATTTCCCCTTTTTTTCCCCCAAATTTCCCTTTTTTCCCCCCAAACTTCCATTTTTTTCCCCAAAATTCCCTTTTTTCTCAAAATCCCAATTTTTCCCCCAAATTCCCATCTTCTCCCCAAATTTCCCTTTTTTTTCCCCCAAAATTCCCATTTTTTTCCCAAATTTCCCATTTCCCCCCCAAAATCCCGTTTTTCCCCAAATTTCCCTTTTTTCTCCCCAAAATTCCCCTTTTCCCCCCAAATTTCCCATTTTCCTCCCCCCAAGCCCCACCTGGGATCCCCGAAAATTCCAAATTTCCCCCAAATTCCCGAATATCCCCCCAAATCCCCTTTTTTCCCATTTTCTCCCCAAATTTTGGCCCAAAATCCCCATTTTTAGCCCAAATTTCCCATTTTTCCCCCCCAAATCCCGTTTTCGCCCCAAATTTCCCTTTTTTCTCCCCAAAATTTCCCTTTTCCCCCCAAATTTCCATTTCCCCCCCCCAAACCCCACCTGGGACCCCCCGAAATTCCCAAATTTCCCCCAAATTCCCGTTTTTTCCCCCCAAAATTCCCTTTTTTTTCCCCAAACTCCCCAATTTTCCCAAAATCGCCGTTTTTTACCTGAAAAGCTCCAATCCGGGAGGTCCCGGACGGGGCCGGGCCCGGAGGGGCTCGGGGAGAGCCCCAGGCTGCGGGAAAACCCCAAAATTGGGCAATTTCAGCCCAAAATTCCACCCGGGATCCCCAAATTTAGGGGAAAACCACGAAAATCGGGGAAAAAATCCCAAAAAATTGGGGAAAAATCCCAAAATTTTGGGAAAAAAACCCCAAAAGTTGGGATTTTCAGCCCAAAATTCCACTCGGGATCCCCAAATTTAGGGGAAAACCACGAAAATTGGGGAAAAAATCCCAAAAAATTGGGAAAAATCCCAAAAATTGGGGGAAAAATCCCAAATTTTGAGGAAAAATCCCAAAAGCCAGAGAGAAAAACTCCAAAATTTGGGAATTTCAGCCCAAAATTCCACCCCAAACGATCCCAAATCCACCCAGGATCCCCAAATTTGGGGGAAAACACCCAAAATTCCAAAATTTCAGTCCAAAATTCCAGCCAGGATCCTGAAATTTGGGGGGAAAAATCCCAAAAATTGGGGGAAAGTCCAAAGAATTGGGGAAAAATCCCAAAATTTTGGGAAAACCCCAAAATTGGGCAATTTCAGCCCAAAATTCCACCCGGGATCCCCAAATTTAGGGGAAAACCACGAAAATTGGGGAAAAATCCCAAAAAATTGGGGAAAAACCCCAAAAATTGGGGAAAAATCCCAAAAAATTGGGAAAAAAAACCAAAAATTGGGGAAAAATCCCAAAATTTTGGGAAAAAACCCCAAACTTTGGGATTTTCAGCCCAAAATTCCAGCCGGGATTTTTGAATTTGGGGAAAAGAACCCCCAAAATTGGGGGAAAATCCCCAAAATTGGGGAAAAAATCCCAAAAATTGGGGAAAAATCCCAAAATTTTGGGAAAAAAAACCCCAAAAGTTGGGATTTTCAGCCCAAAATTCCACCCGGGATCCTCGAATTTGGGGGGGAAAAACCCCAAAATTGGGGAAAACCCCCCAAATTTGGGAATTTTGACCCAAAATTCCCTGTAAAAATCCCCGAAATCCACCCGGAATCCCCCAAATTTGGGAAAAAATCCCCGAATTTCAGGAAAACCCCGAAAATTTGGGATTTTCTGCCCAAAATTCCCCTAAATCCACCCGAGATCCCCCAAATTTCAGGAAAACCCCCCAAATTTCAGGAAAAACCCCCAAATTTAAAGAAAAACCCCCAAATTTCAGGAAAAACCCCCAAATTTCAGGAAAACCCCCCAAATTTAAAGAAAAACCCCGAAATTTAAGGAAAAATCCCGAAATTTAAGGAAAAAGACCCAAATTTCAGGAAAAACCCCCAAATTTAAAGAAAAACCCCCAAATTTAAAGAAAAACCCCCAAATTTCAGGAAAAAACCCCGAATTTAAAGAAAAACCCCCAAATTTAAAGAAAAATCCCCAAATTTCAGGAAAAATCCCCGAATTTAAGGAAAAACCCCCAAATTTCAGGAAAAACCCCCAAATTTAAGGAAAAACCCCCAAATTTCAGGAAAAACCCCCAAATTTAAAGAAAAACCCCCAAATTTAAAGAAAACCCCCCAAATTTAAAGAAAAACCCCAAATTTAAAGAAAAACCCCCAAATTTAAGGAAAAACCTCCAAATTTAAGGAAAAACCCCCAAATTTCAGGAAAAACCCCAAAATTTAAAGGAAAACCCCCAAATTAAAAGAAAAATCCCCAAATTTAAGGAAAAACCCCCAAATTTAAAGAAAAACCCCCAAATTTAAAGAAAACCCCCCAAATTTAAGGAAAAACCCCAAATTTAAAGAAAAACCCCCAAATTTAAGGAAAAACCTCCAAATTTAAGGAAAAACCCCCAAATTTCAGGAAAAATCCCCAAATTTCAGGAAAAACCCCCAAATTTCAGGAAAACCCCCAAATTTAAGGAAAAACTCCCAAATTTAAAGAAAAACCTCCAAATTTCAGGAAAAACCCCCAAATTTCAGGAAAACCCCCAAATTTAAAGAAAAACCCCCAAATTTAAGGAAAAACCCCCAAATTTCAGGAAAAACCCCCAAATTTAAAGAAAAACCCCCAAATTTAAAGAAAAACCCCCGAATTTCAGGAAAAACCCCAAATTTAAAGAAAAACCTCTAAATTTAAGGAAAACCCCCCAAATTTAAAGAAAAACCCCCAAATTTAAAGAAAAACCCCCAAATTTCAGGAAAAACCCCCAAATTTAAAGGAAAACCCCCAAATTTAAAGAAAAACCTGTAAATTTAAAGAAAAACCCCCGAATTTCAGGAAAAACCCCCAAATTTCAGGAAAAACCCCCAAATTTCACGAAAACGCCCCAAATTTAAAGGAAATCCCCCCCCGGAAGAGGCCCCGCCCCCAAGCCCCGCCCCCTTTGCACTCACGCCGCTCGCCATTGGCCGATCCGCTGCGGGGGGCGGGGCAGGGGGCGTGGCCAGCGCGCCTGGCGCTCCGCTAGGGGGCGGCAACGTCCGTCAGAGCCCCGCCCACTCCCCACAGAAGCCCCGCCCACCTCCCCGGTAAAACCCCGCGGGAAAGCCACGCCCACCCCTCAAAGCCACGCCCACAGACCCCTCCCCACTTTAGGGACCCCCCCAGGTCCTCCCCCACCCTCGGGGACCCCCCCCCGAGGCCTCCTCAGGACGCACCGAGCCGGAGGATCCCGCGCGCCGCCATGTTGGGTCAGGCCGGAAGTGACGCGAGAGCGCACGCGCGTCGCGAGACGCGGAAGTGCCGGGTTTGTACGGAGGGGAGAAGGGGAGGCGCCATTTTGTACGGCAAAGGGACGGCGCGGCGCCATGTTGGCGTGGGCGTGATGACGTCAGTTCCGCTCGGCGGCGCCGCCATGTTGGAGGGAGCCGAGCGGTTGCCGAGGCAACGGGGGTGAAAAGGAACGGGAGGATTCCCCCCAAAATCCCAGAAAAAAGCCCCAAAATCCCAGAAAAAAAGCCCTCAAATCCCAGGATTTCCCCTCCAAAAGCCCTCAAATCCCAGCATTTCCCCCAAAAAAGCCCCAAAATCCCGGGATTTTCACCTCAAAACCCCCCAAATCCTGGGATTTCCCTCCAAAAAAGCCTCAAAATCGCACAATTTTCCCTGAATTCCCCCCGATAACCCCCAAAAACCCCCAAACCCCCCGGATTTCTCCCAAAAAGCCCAAAAATCCCCAGATTTCCCCCCCAAAAAAACCCAAAACCCCAAGATTTCCCCCATTTCCCCACAAAAAACCCCCAAACCCCCGGATTTCCCCCCCAAAAGCCCCAAAATCCCGGGATTTTCCCTCAATTCCCACAGAAAAAAAAAACAAAACCAAAAAAGCCCCAAAATCCCAGGATTTCCCCCCCAAAAGCCCCAAAATCCCGGGATTTTCACCTCAAAACCCCCCCAAATCCTGGGATTTCCCTCCCCAAAAGCCCCAAAATTCCAGGATTTTCCCTCAATTCCCACAAAAAGCCCCAAATCCCCGGATTTCCCCCCAAAACCCCAGGATTTCTCCCCAATTCCCACCAAAAAGCCCCAAAATCCCGGGATATCCCCCCAAAAAGCCGGGATTTTCCCCCAGTTCCCCCCAGAAACCCCAAAATCCCCGGATTTCCTCCCAAAATCCCAGGATTTTCCCCCCAATTCCCACAAAAAGCCCCAAAATCCCGGCATTTCCCCCCCAAAAACCCCAAAATCCCGGGATTTTCCCCTCCAAAACCACCAAAATCCCAGAATTTTCCCCCCAAATCCCCAAATTCCAGGATTTCCCCTCAATTCCCAGAAAAAAACCCAAAATCCCACCAAAAAAAAGCCCCAAAATCCCGGGATTTCCCCTCAATTCCCACAAAAAAAAGCCCCAAAATCCCGGGATTTCCCCCTAAAAAGCCCCAAAATCCCCGGATTTCCCCCCAAACCCCCAGGATTTTCCCCTCAATTCCCACAAAAAACCCCTCAAAATCCCAGAATTTCCCCCCAAAAAGCCCCAAAATCCCGGGATTTTCCCCCAATTCCGGCGCTTTTCGGCCCCTTCTGCCGCAGAACCCGCGCCGCCATCTCCGCGCATGCGCCGCCGCCATCTTGTACGGCACCACCCTCAGCGCGCCGCCGTCTTGTACGGCAAAACCCCTGCGCGCCGCCATCTTGTACGGCAAAACCCCCGCGCGCCGCCATCTTGACGCACGGCGTCGCCGCCATCTTGACGCAGGACGCCGCCGCCATCTTGTACGCGCGCCGCCATCTTGTACGGCAAAACCCCCGCGCGCCGCCATCTTGCGCTCCCCTCAGCCGCGCGCCGCCATCTTGTACGGCGGCCCTGCGCGGCCAAACCACCTCGGAACACCCCCAAACCCCCCAAAATAATGAGTCGGGGGTCTCCAAGCGCGCGGATTTTATTATTTGGGGTCCCCCCCATCCCCCCCCCCCTCAACCCAACGTGTCCTTCCAGGGCCTTTTTGGGGGCTCTGAGGGCGCCGCCGCCCCCCCTCCCCCGGGGGGGCTCAGGGGGTTTTGGGCGAAGGTTTGGCGGAGAGGACCTGGAAAAAAAAAAAACAAAACAAAAAAAAAGCGGGAAAAAGGGATTTTGGGGAGTCCTTGAGGGGTCCTCAGAGGTCTGAGGGTGTTGATTTTTGGGGGGATTTCGGGGGGTTTTGGGTCACCTTTGGCCGCCAGGTCGAGGTGGTTCTTGAGGCGCCACTGGCGCTGCTGGGCCTCGTGCGTGGCCTGCGCCTCTCGCCACTCTGGGAGCCCCAAAAATGGGCGAGGGGAGCCCCGAAATGGGCGAGGGGAAAAAAAATCCCTGTGTTTAACCCCAAATCCCTGATTTTCACCCCAAAATCCCCGGATTTTCCTCCAAAATGTCCCCAGATCCCTGATTTCCACCCCAAAATCCCAGAATTTAGCCCCAAAATCCCTGATTTCCACCCCAGAATCCCGGGATTTAGCCCCGAAATCCCAGGATTTAACCCCAAAATACCCCCATTTAACCCCAAATCCCTGATTTTCACCCCAAAATCCCTGGATTTAACCCCAAAATCCCTGATTTCCACCCCAAAATTCCAGGATTTAGCCCCAAAATCCCCACATTTAACCCCAAAATCCCTGATTTCCACCCCAAAATCCCTGGATTTAGCCCCAAAATCCCCGATTTCCACCCCAAAATGGGCGAGGGGAGCCCCGAAATGGGCGAGGGGAGCCCCCAAATCAGCGCGGGAGCCTCCGGAATGGGGCGGGGCAGCCCGAAATTGCCCCAAATGCACCCGAAACGGAGCCGGAGCGGGGGAAAAGAGCCCGAAAGTCCCACCAGATCCCGGATTTGTACCCCAAAGTGCCAGGATTTCGCCCCAAAATCCCTGTGTTTAACCCAAAATCCCTGATTTGCACCCCAAAATCCCTGCATTTAACACCAAATCCCTGATTTCTACCCCAAAATCCCTGCGTTTAACCCCAAAATCCCTGATTTCCACCCCAAATCCCAGGATTTAACCCCAAATCCCTTATTTGCACCCCAAAATTCCAAGATTTAACCCCAAAATCCCTGATTTCCACCCCAAAATCCCGGGATTTAGCCCCGAAATCCCAGAATTTAGCCCCAAAATCCCCGCATTTAACCCCAAATCCCTGATTTTCACCCCAAAATCCCAGGATTTAACCCCAAATCCCCGATTTCCACCCCAAAATCCCTGGATTTAGCCCCAAAATCCCCACATTTAACCCCAAATCCCTGATTTCTACCCCAAAATCCCAGGATTTACCCTCGAAATCCCCACATTTAACCCTAAATCTTTGATTCCCACCCCAAAATCCCAGGATTTAACCCCAAATCCCTGATTTTCACCCCAAAATCCTCGGATTTTCCTCCAAAATGTCCCCAGATCCCTGATTTCCACCCCAAAATCCCAGAATTTAGCCCCAAAATCCCAGGATTTAACCCCAAAATCCCCGCATTTAACCCCAAATCCCTGATTTCCACCCCAAAATTCCAAGATTTAACTCCAAAATCCCTGATTTCCACCCCAGAATCCCAGGATTTAGCCCCGAAATCCCAGGATTTAACCCCAAAATACCCCACATTTAACCCCAAATCTTTGATTCCCACCCCAAAATCCCAGGGTTTAACCCCAAATCCCCGATTTCCACCCCAAAATCCCTGGATTTAGCCCCAAAATCCCTGATTTCCACCCCAAAATGGGCGAGGGGAGACCCCAAATCAGCGCGGGAGCCTCCGGAATGGGGCGGGGCAGCCCGAAATTGCCCCAAATGCACCCGAAACGGAGCCGGAGCGGGGGAAAAGAGCCCGAAAGTCCCACCAGATCCCGGATTTGTACCCCAAAATGCCAGGATTTCGCCCCAAAATCCCTGCGTTTAACCCAAAATCCCTGATTTGCACCCCAAAATCCCTGCATTTAACACCAAATCCCTGATTTCTACCCCAAAATCCCTGCGTTTAACCCCAAAATCCCTGATTTCCACCCCAAATCCCAGGATTTAACCCCAAATCCCTGATTTACACCCCAAAATTCCAAGATTTAACCCCAAAATCCCTGATTTCCACCCCAGAATCCCAGGATTTAGCCCCGAAATCCCAGGATTTAACCCCAAAATACCCCACATTTAACCCCAAATCTTTGATTCCCACCCCAAAATCCCAGGGTTTAACCCCAAATCCCCGATTTCCACCCCAAAATCCCTGGATTTAGCCCCAAAATCCCTGATTTCCACCCCGAAATGGGCGAGGGGAGACCCCAAATCAGCGCGGGAGCCTCCGGAATGGGGCGGGGCAGCCCGAAATTGCCCCAAATGCACCCGAAACGGAGCCGGAGCGGGGGAAAAGAGCCCCAAAGTCCCACCAGATCCCGGATTTGTACCCCAAAATGCCAGGATTTCGCCCCAAAATCCCTGCGTTTAACACCAAATCCCTGATTTCTACCCCAAATCCCCGATTTCCACCCCAAAATCCCAGGATTTCGCCCCAAAATCCCTGCGTTTAACCCAAAATCCCTGCATTTAACCCCAACTCCCTGAGCTGCACCCCAAAATCCCTGATTTCCACCCCAGAATCCCGGGATTTAGCCCCGAAATCCCGGATTTAACCCCAAAATCCCCCCATTTAACCCCAAATCCCTGATTTTCACCCCAAAATCCCCGGATTTTCCTCCAAAATGTCCCCAGAACCCTGATTTCCACCCCAAAATCCCAGAATTTAGCCCCAAAATCCCTGATTTCCACCCCAGAATCCCAGGATTTAGCCCCGAAATCCCAGGATTTAGCCCCAAAATCCCTGCATTTAACCCCAAATCCCCGATTTCCACCCCAAAATCCCTGGATTTACCCCCACAATCCCTGATTTGCACCCCAAAATTCCAGGATTTAGACCCAAAATCCCCACATTTAACCCCAAATCTTTGATTCCCACCCCAAAATCCCAGGATTTAACCCCAAATCCCTGATTTGCACCCCAAAATCCCCGGATTTTCCTCCAAAATGTCCCCAGATCCCGGATTTCCACCCCAAAATCCCAGGTTTTAGCCCCGAAATCCCAGGATTTAACCCCAAAATCCCCCCATTTAACCCCAAATCCCTGATTTTCACCCCAAAATCCCAGGATTTTCCTCCAAAATGTCCCCAAATCCCCGATTTCCTCCCCAAAATCCCAGGATTTCGCCCCAAAATCCCTGCGTTTAACCCCAAATCCCTGATTTCCACCCCAAAATCCCAGGATTTAGCCCCAAAATCCCAGAATTTAACCCCAAATCCCTGATTTCTACCCCAAATCCCCGATTTCCTCCCCAAAATCCCTGGATTTACCCCCACAATCCCTGATTTCCACCCCAAAAGGCCCCAAAATCCCCTGGATTTACCTCCAAAATCCTAAGATTTAACCCCAAAATCCCCACATTTAACCCCAAATCCCTGATTTCCACCCCAAAACCCCAGGATTTCCCCCATTTCCCCACAAAAAAAACCCCAAAATCCCGGGATTTCCCCCCAAAAAGCCCCAAAATCCTCCGATTTCACCCCAAAATCCCACAATTTTCCCTCAATTCCCACAAAAAAACCCCCTAAAATCGCTCCAAAAAAGGCCCAAAATTCCAGATTTTCCCCCAATTCCCCACAAAAACCCCCATTTCCCCACAAAAAAAACCCAAAACCCCCGAATTTCCCCCCAAAAAGCCCCAAAATCCCACAATTTTCCCTCAATTCCCACAAAAAAAAACCCAAAATCCCCCCCAAAACCCCCATATTTCCCCCCAAATGCCCCAAAATCCCGGGATTTCCCCCCAAAACCCCAGGATTTCCCCCATTTCCCCACACAAAACCCCCCAAAACCCCCGGCTTTCCCCCCAAAAAGCCCCAAAATCCCGGGATTTTGCCCCGTTTCCCCCCAAAACCCCAGGATTTCCCCCATTTCCCCACACAAAACCCCCCAAATCCCCCCAAAAAGGCCCCAAAATCCCAAGATTTCCCCCCAAAAAACCCCAAAATCCCGGGATTTCCCCCCAAAACCCCAAGATTTCCCGCATTTCCCCACACAAAACCCCCCAAAACCTCCGGCTTTCCCCCCAAAAAGCCCCAAAATCCCGGGATTTTCCCTCAATTCCCACAAAAAAACCCCCCAAAATCCCCACAAAAAATCCCCAAAACCCCCAGATTTCCCCCCAAAAAGCCCCAAAATCCCAGGATTTCCCCCATTTCCCCACACAAAACCCCCCAAAACCCCCGGATTTCCCCCCAAAAAGCCCCAAAATCCCGGGATTTTCCCTCAATTCCCACAAAAAAACCCCCCAAAATCCCCACAAAAAATCCCCAAAACCCCCGGATTTCCCCCCAAAAAGCCCCAAAATCCCAGGATTTCCCCCATTTCCCCACACAAAACCCCCCAAAACCCCCGAATTTCCCCCCAAAAAGCCCCAAAATCCCGGGATTTTGCCCCGTTTCCCTCCAAAACCCCAGGATTTCCCCCATTTCCCCACACAAAACCGCCCAAAACCCCAGGATTTCCCCCCAGAAAGCCCCAAAATCCCGGGATTTTCCCTCAATTCCCACAAAAAAAAACCCAAAATCCCCCCAAAAAACCCCCAAAAAACCCCAAAATCCCGGGATTTCCCCCCAAAATCCTGGGATTTTACCCCCATTTCCCCACAAAAAAACCCCCAAAATCCCGGGATTTCCCCCCAAAAAGCCCCAAAATCCCGGGATTTTACCCCAGATTTCCCCCCACAAAGCCCCAAAATCCCGGGATTTCCCCCCAAAACCCCAAGATTTCCCCCATTTCCCCACACAAAACCCCCCAAAACCCCCGAATTTCCCCCCAAAAAGCCCCAAAATCCCGGGATTTTACCCCAGATTTCCCCCCAAAAAAACCCCAAAATCCCGGGATTTCCCCCCAAAACCCCAGGATTTCCCCCATTTCCCCACACAAAACCCCCCAAAACCCCCGGCTTTCCCCCCAAAAAGCCCCAAAATCCCGGGATTTTCCCTCAATTCCCACAAAAAAAAACCCCAAAATCCCCCCCAAACCCCCCATATTTCCCCCCAAAAAGCCCCAAAATCCCGGGATTTCCCCCCAAAACCCCAAGATTTCCCCCATTTCCCCACACAAACCCCCCCAAAACCCCCGAATTTCCCCCCAAAAAGCCCCAAAATCCCGGGATTTTACCCCAGATTTCCCCCCAAAAACCCCCAAAATCCCGGGATTTCCCCCCAAAACCCCAAGATTTCCCCCATTTCCCCACACAAAACCCCCCAAAACCCCCGAATTTCCCCCCAAAAAGCCCCAAAATCCCGGGATTTCGCCCCATTTTCCCCCCTCACCCTTCTTGAGCTGCCTCAGGATCCCGCCTTTTTCCGAGGGGGCGGGGCCAGCGCCGGGGGGCGGGGCCAGGGGCGGGGCCACGCCCAGTTTGGCGCGGAGGGCGGGGACTCGCAGCAGCCCCGTCTGCAATAGGCTGAAGCCGTTGGACGTCAGCCAATAGGTGAAGACGGCCTGCGGCGAAGGAACCAATCAGCAGCCGGGACACGCCCACGAGGGGCGGGGCCACGCGGCGAACCAGGAAGTGGAAGGGGGGGGGGGGTGGGAAAATGGCGGCGATTTTGGGGGGAAATTCGGGGATTTTGGGGAAAAAGGAGGGGATTTGGGGAGGGAGGCTCTGATTGGAGGGTGGGGGGGGGGGGGTCGAATTTGGAGGCCACGCCCACTTTTGAAGCTCCGCCCCTTTTTTGGGATTAAATTTCCATGGGGAGGCCACGCCCCCTTTTTTGGAAGCTCCTCCCACCTCGATTTAAAGAGGCCACGCCCCTTTTTAAAGAGCCCGCGGTTGTTTTTGAGAGTGGCCACGCCCCCTTAAAGTGACCGCGCCCCTCTTAAAGTGACAGGGGTGACTTTAAATGGCCACACCCCCTTTTTTTAACAGGCCACGCCCTCTTTTAAAGGGGCCACGCCCCTCTTAAAGTGACCGCGTCTGGTTGAAATGGCCACACCCACTTTTTAAATTGACCATGCCCCTTTAAGAGAAAGCCATGCCTTCTTTTAAAGAGACCACACCCCCTTTTAAAGTGACCACACCCTGCCAAGGTGACCACACCCCCTTTTTAAAGAGGCCACACCCACTCTTAAAAGGACCACACCCCCTTTAAAGTGACCATGGCCCTTTAAAAGTTCCCACACCCCCTTTTCAAGTGACCACACCCCTTTTAAAGGGACCGCACCCCATTTAAAGTGAACACGCCCCTTTAAAAGTGGCCACACCCCTTATAACAGTGGCCACATCCCCTTTAAAATGACCACACCTCCTCTTAAAGGGACCACACCCCATTTAAAGTGACCACAGCTTTTCAAGGGACCACGCCCCTTTAAAAATGACCGCACCCCAATTTAAAGTGACCACACCCCCTCTTAAAGTAACCACACCCCGTTTAAAGTGACCATGCTCCTCTTAAAGTGACCCCACCCCTTTTAAAGTGACCCCACCCCCTTTTAAACTGACCACGCCCCATTTAAAGTGACCACGCTCCTCTTAAACTGAGCCTACTCCTTTTAAAGTGACCACACCCCATTTAAAGTGATCACACCCCGTTTAAAGTGACCATGCTCCTCTTAAACTGACCCCACTCCTTTTAAAGTGACCCCCCCCTTTTAAAGGGAGCACACCCCATTTAAAGTGACCCCACCCCCTTTTAAAGTGACCACGCCCCATTTAAAGTGACCACACTCCTCTAAAAAAGACCACACCCCCTTTTAAAGTGACCACGCCCCATTTAAAGTGACCACACCCCCTCTTAAAGTGACCACACCCCATTTAAAGTGACCACACCCCCTCTCAACGTGACCCCACCCGTTTTTAAAGTGACCACACCCCATTTAAAGTGACCACGCTGCTCTTAAACTGACCCCACCCCTTTTAAAGTGACCACACCCCCTTTTAAAGTGACCTCACCCCATTTAGTGACCACACCCAAATTTAAAGTGACCACACCCCATTTAAAGTGACCACGCTGCTCTTAAACTTACTCCACCCCTTTTAAAGTGACCACACCCCCTTTTAAAGTGACCACACCTAAGTTTAAAGTGACCACGCTCCTCTTAAAGTGACCCCACTCCTTTTAGTGACCACACCCCCTTTTAAAGTGACCACGCCCCATTTAAAGTGACCCCACTCCTCTTAAAGTGACCCTACTCCTTTTAAAGTGACCATGCCCCATTTAAAGTGACCACACCCCCTCTCAACGTGACCCCACCCCCTTTTAAAGTGACCACACCCCATTTAAAGTGACCACACCCCTTTTTAAAGTGACCCCACGCCCTTTTAAAGTGACCACACCCCATTTAAAGTGACCACGCCCCATTTAAAGTGACCACGCTCCTCTTAAACTGACCCCACCCCTTTTAAAGTGACCACACCCCCTTTTAAAGTGACCTCACCCCATTTAGTGACCACACCCAAATTTAAAGTGACCACACCCCATTTAAAGTGACCACACCCCATTTAAAGTGACCACACTCCTCTTAAAGTGACCCCACTCCTCTTAAAGTGACCCCACCCCCTTTTAAAGTGACCACACCTAAGTTTAAAGTGACCATGCTCCTCTTAAAGTAACCCCACTCCTTTTAGTGACCACACCCCCTTTTAAAGTGACCACGCCCCATTTAAAGTGACCACGCTCCTCTTAAACTGACCCCACTCCTTTTAAAGTGACCACACCCCATTTAAAGTGATCACACCCCATTTAAAGTGACCACGCTCCTCTTAAAGTGACCCTACTCCTTTTAAAGTGACCACACCGCCTTTTAAAGTGACCACGCTCCTCTTAAACAGACCCCACCCCTTTTAAAGTGACCACACCCCCTCTTAAAGTGACCACACCTAAATTTAAAGCGACCACACCCAAATTTAAAGTGACCACACCCCCCTTGTAAATGGCCCCGCCCCCGACTCACGGTGGGGAAGTGGAGGATGAAGGGCAGGAAGAAAAGGGGGAGGAGCCTCAGGATTTGACGGACAGGCCCCGCCCCCGGCGCTGACACGCCCGTCTCCGCCCCCAGCTGCGGGCAGAGCGAACTCTAATTAGCCACGCCCCCTCATTTGCATAAAGATTCCCCACCCCCTTTCCCCGTTAGTTCTGGTAGAACTTCCCAAAATCCCCATGTTTTCCTCCAAATCCCCATTTTCCTCCCCAAATTCCCCATTTTTGGCCCAAAAATCTCCACTTTCCCCAAAATCCCAATATTTTCCTCCCCAAATTCTCTTTCTGGCCCCAAAAATCCCCATTTTTCCCCCAAATCCCAGTATTTTCCCCCACAATTCCCATTTTTCCCCCAAAAATCCCCGTTTTTTCCCAAATCCCCATTTTTTCCCCCAAATCCCCATTTTCCTCCCCAAAGTCCCATTTTCCCCCAAAATCCCCATTTTTCCCTCCAAAATCCCCATTTTCCCCCTGAAATCCTTATTTTCCTCCCCAAATTCCCTTTTTTGCCCCAAAAATCCCCATTTTCCCCCAAATCCCAGTATTTTCCCCCAAACACCCCATTTTTCCCTCCAAAATCCCCATTTTTTCACCCAAATCCTTATTTTCCTCTCTAAATTCCCATTTCTGCCCCCAAATCCCCATTTTTACCCCAAGTCCTAATATTTTCCCCCAAAATTCCCCATTTTTGCCCCCAAATCCCAGTATTTTCCCCCAAAATTCCCTATTTTCCCCCCAAAACCCCCAAATTTCCCCTCAAAATCCCATTTTTACCCCAAAAATCCCCATTTTTACCCCAAAAATCCCCATTTTCCCCTAAAAATCCCCACTTTTCTTCCAAAATCCGTTTTTTCCCTAAATTCCCCAATTTTCCCCCAAAACCCCCATTTTCCTCCCAAACCCCCAAATTTCCCTCCCAAACCCCCAAATTTCCCCCCCAAACCCCCAAATTTCCCCCGAAAAATCCCATTTTTCTCCCCAAAATCCCCATTTTCCCCCCCAAAACCCCCGTTTTTTTCCCCCCCTCGCCATCTTTTTGCCCAAAATCGCCCTTTTTGGCCCCAAAACCTCGAGCACGAGCCAGGTGGAGGCGGTGACCAGCACGGGCAGGACGTAGAAGGGGTCGGGGGCGGCCAAATTGGGGAACCAGCCCAGCCCCCCCTGCAGGAACCCCGGCACCGGCGCCGCCGCCATCCCCTGCAGGGCCAGGAAGAACGACACGAAAAGGGGGGTCTGGGACCCCCCAAATATTAGAGGGAATTTTGGGAAGTTTGGGGGAAAAAACCGGAATTTTTTAGGATTTTTTTGAGAATTTTTTGGGATTTTTTTAGGATTTTTTAGGATTTTTTTAGGATTTTTTAAAGATTATTTGGGGATTTTTTTGTGGATTTTTTAGGATTTTTAAATGAAATTTTTGGGGTCTAGGACCCCCAAAATCAGGGAAAAATCTGGGAAAGTTTGGGAAAAAAACTGGAATTTCTGAGGATTTTTTGGGGATTTTTTGAGATTTTTTTTGCATTTTTTTATGATTTTTAAAACGGAATTTTGGGGTCTGGGATGCCCCAAAACGAGGGAAAAATCCAGAAAAAATTCGGAAAAATCCAGCAATTTTTTAGGATTTTTTTGGGGATTTTTTAGGAATTTTTCAGAAATTTTTTTAGGATTTTTTGGTGGTTTTTTTTAGGACTTTTTGAGGAATTTTTAGGGTTTTTGAAGCACTTTTTGAAGGGATTTTTGGGGGATTTTGGGGATCTGGAACCAGCCCAGCCCCCCCTGCAGGAACCCCGGCACCGGCGCCGCCGCCATCCCCTGCAGGGCCAGGAAGAACGACACGAAAAGGGGGGTCTGGGACCCCCCAAAAATTAGAGGGAATTTTGGGAAGTTTGGGGGAAAAAAAGGGAATTTTTTAGGATTTTTTTGGGGATTTTTTGGGATTTTTTTAGGATTTTTTAGGATTTTTTTAGGATTTTTCTGGATTTTTTCAGGATTTTTGGGGATTTTTTGGTGATTTTTTAGGGTTTTTAAAGGGGATTTTTGGGGTCTGGGATCCCCCAAAATCAGGGAAAAATCTGGGAAAGTTTGGGATAAAAACTAGAATTTTTTAGGATTATTTTAGGGAATTTTTTGGGATTTTTTTAGGATTTTTTTAGGATTTTTTGGATGTTTTAGGGCTTTTAAAGCGGATTTTTGGGGTCTGGGACCCCCCAAAATCAGGGAAAAATCTGGGAAAGTTTGGGATAAAAACTAGAATTTTTTAGGATTTTTTTAGGGAATTTTTTGGGATTTTTTCAGGATTTTTGGGGATTTTTTGGTGATTTTTTAGGGTTTTTAAAGGGGATTTTTGGGGTCTGGGATCCCCCAAAATCAGGGAAAAATCTGGGAAAGTTTGGGATAAAAACTAGAATTTTTTAGGATTATTTTAGGGAATTTTTTGGGATTTTTTTAGGATTTTTTTAGGATTTTTTGGATGTTTTAGGGCTTTTAAAGCGGATTTTTGGGGTCTGGGACCCCCCAAAATCAGGGAAAAATCTGGGAAAGTTTGGGATAAAAACTAGAATTTTTTAGGATTTTTTTAGGGAATTTTTTGGGATTTTTTTAGGATTTTTGGGGATTTTTGGTGATTTTTTAGGGTTTTTAAAGGGGATTTTTGCGGTCTGGGACCCCCCAAAATCAGGGAAAAATCTGGGAAAGTTTGGGATAAAAACTAGAATTTTTTAGGATTTTTTGGGAATTTTTTGGGATTTTTTTAGGGTTTTTTTGGATTTTTTGGGATTTTTTTTGCATTATTTTAGGATTTTTAAATGAGATTTTTGGGGTCTGGGATCCCCCAAAATCAGGGAAAAATCTGGGAAAGCTTGGGATAAAAACTGGAATTTTTGGGGATTTTTTTGAGAATTTTTTGAGCAATTGTTTTGGATTTTTTTGGGATTATTTTAGGATTTTTTTAGGATTTTTGGGGATTTTTTGGTGATTTTTTAGGATTTTTAAAGAGGATTTTTAGGGTCTGGGACGCCCCAAAATCAGGGAAAAATCTAGGAAAGTTTGGGAAAAAAACTGGAATTTTTTAGGATTTTTTGGGAATTTTTTGGGATTTTTTTTAGGGTTTTTTTTGATTTTTTTAGGATTTTTTGGGATTTTTTTTGCATTTTTTTAGGATTTTTAAATGAGATTTTTGGGGTTTGGGATCCCCCAAAATCAGGGAAAAATCTGGGAAAGTTTTGGAAACAAACTGGAATTTTTTAGGATTTTTTTGGGGGATTTTTTGGGATTTTTTTGGGATTTTTTTAGGAATTCTTTGGGGAATTTTGGGGAATTTTTTGGGCATTTTTGGGGACTTTTTTAGGATTTTTTGGGGGTATCTTTTGTGGCATTTTTGGTGGAATTTATGGGAATTTTTTAGGATTATTTTAGGATTTTTTGGGGATTTTTTTTTGGATTTTCTGGCATTTTTTTCGCATTTTTTTGGGAATCTTTTGCGGTTTTTTTGTGGAATATTTGGGATTTTTTTAGGATTTTTTGGGCATTTTGGGGGGATTTTTTGGGAGTCCTTTGGGGAATTTTGGGGAATTTTTTGGGCATTTTTTGGGATTTTTTTTTTTATTTTTTGGGCATTTTTCAGAATTTTTTAAGAAACGTTTCAAGAGTTTTTTAGGAATTTTTTGAGAATCCTTAGGGAAATTTTTTAGGGATTTTTTGGGGAATTTCTACAATTTTTTTCCAGAACTTTCAGGATTTTTTTGGGATGCTTTTGGGGATTTTTTGGGGAGTTTTTGGGAATTTTTTTGGAATCCTTCTGGGAATTTTTTGGGCACTTTTTGGGATTTTTTTTTTGATTTTTTGGGCATTTTTTAGAATTTTTTAAGAAACGTTTCAGGAATTTTTTAAGAATTTTTTGAGAATCCTTCGGGGAATTTTTTAGGGATTTTTTGGGGAATTTCTACCATTTTTTTCCAGAACTTTTAGGATTTTTTTGGGAAGGTTTTGGGGATTTTTTGGGGAGTTTTTGGGAATTTTTTGGGAATCCTTCGGGGAACTTTTTGGGCATTTTTTGGGATTTTTTTTTTGATTTTTTGGGCATTTTTTAGAATTTTTTAAGAAACATTTCAGGAATTTTTAAAGAATTTTTTGAGAATCCTTCGGGGAATTTTTTAGGGATTTTTCGGGGAATTTCTACAATTTTTTTCAGGAACTTTTAGGATTTTTTTGGGACGGTTTTGGGGACTTTTTGGGGATTTTTTGGGGATATTTCGGGCCGTTCCCAAACCTGCACCAGGGGCACCAGGAAACCCCGGAGCGGATTCACGTTGTGGCGCCGCTGATACGCCGCCAGCTCCGCGTACGCCATGGCCACTGAGGGGTTAAAAAAGGGGGCGTGGTCAGCCCGGAGGGGACGTGGCCAGCAAGCCACACCCACCCCTGCCAAGCCACGCCCCTCAAATGAACAACAAAACCGCCAAAAAAAGGGAAAACCACCAAAAATTAAAAATAGGGTGCGTCCCCTTTAAGAGGCCACGCCCTTATAAGGCAAAATGAGGAGGCCACGCCTCTTTTCATGCAAATCAGGGTGATTTTGGGGCCCATAATTGGCCACGCCCCTTTGAATTTCCTCAGTTTTCCCCGTTTTTAACCAAATTTCCCTCATTTGAGACCCAATTTGAAGCCACGCCCACTCCCAATTAGGCCACGCCCCCAATGCAGCCGCACCCATTTTTGCCCCATTTTTTACTATTTTTTTCCCCCATTTTCCCCCCTTTTTCCCCCCATTTCTCCCCCATTTTTGCCCCATTTCTCCCCATTTTCCGCCTATTTTTTCCCCATTTCTCCCCATTCTTTCCCCATTTTCCCCCCGTTTTTCCCCATTTCTCCCCCATTTTTTCCCCATTATTCCCCCATTTTCTCCCCATTTTTCCCCGTTTTTTCCCCGTTCTTTCCCCATTTTTCCCTCATTCTTTCCCCATTTTCTCCCCATTTTTGCCCCATTTTCTCCCCGTTTCCCCCCATTTCTCCCCCATTTTCCCCCCATTTTTGCCCCGTTTTTTCTCCATTTTTTCCCATTTTTTACTATTTTTTTCCCCGTTTTTTCCCCATTTTTCCCCCATTATTTCCCCCATGTTTCCCCATTTTCCCCCCATTACTTCCCCCATTTTTCCCCCGTTTTTTTCCCCGTTCTTTCCCCATTTTTCCCTCATTCTTTCCCCATTTTCCCCCCATTTTTTCCCCATTTTTCACCCATTTTTGCCCCATTTTTTCTCCATTTTTTCCCATTTTTTACTATTTTTTTCCCTGTTTTTTCTCCATTTCTCCCCCATTTTTCCCCCATTTTTTCCCCATTTTCCCCCCATTTCTCCCCCATTTTTCCCCATTCTTTCCCCATTTTTCCCCCATTCTTTCCCCCATTTTTGCCCCATTTTCCCCCATTTCTCCCCCATTTTCTCCCCATTTTTTCCCCATTTTCTCCCCATTTTTCCCCCATTTTTTCCCCCACTTTTCCCCATTTCTCCCCATTATTTCCCCATTATTTCCCCCATTTTTTCCCCCATTTTCTCCCCATTATTTCCCCCATTTTCTCCCCATTTCTCTCCCGTTTTTTCCCCATTTTCTCCCCCTTTTCCCCCCATTTTTTCCCCGTTTTCTCCCCATTTTTCCCCCATTTTTTCCCCATTTTTCCCCCCCTTTTCCCCATTTTTTCCCCATTTTTCCCCCATTTCTCCCCCATTTTGCCCCGTTTTTATCCATTTTCTCCCCATTTCTCCCCCATTTTCTCCCCATTTTTCCCCCATTTTCTCCCCATTTCTCCCCCATTTTTTCCCCATTATTTCCCCCATTTTTTCCCCATTTCTCCCCATTTTTTCCCCATTTCTCCCCCATTTTTTCCCCACTTTTTCCCCATTTCTCCCCCATTATTCCCCCATTTTCTCCCCATTCTTTCCCCATTTTCCCCCCATTTCTCCCCCATTATTTCCCCATTTTTCCCCCATTTTTGCCCCATTTTTCCCCCATTTTTCCCCCAGTTTTCCCCATTTTCTCCCCCCATTTTCCCCCATTTCTCCCCCATTTTTCCCCCATTTTTCCTCCATTTTTTCCCATTTTTTACTATTTTTTTCCCCATTTTTTCCCTGTTTTTTCCCCATTTTTTCCCCACTTTTTTCTGGTTTTTTCCCCATTATTCCCCATTTCTCCCCCATTATTCCCCCCTTTTTCCCCCCCTTTTTCCCCCCATTTCCCCCCCGCTTTCGGCACCTTGGCTGTGGTCGTTGCCGCGCCGCGCCTGCGCCAGGCGCCGCGAGAGCCGCTGCAGCTGCGGGAGGTGCCGGCCCAGCCGGGCGGCCTCGCGCTGCCCTCGCACCACCAGCGGCAGCAGCAGCGCCCGCGCGCCCACCGTGCCTGCAAAAAACGCACCAAAAACCCCCCAAAATCGCCCCAATTCACCCCAAAATCCGCTGGGGAGGAAGGGGAGCTTCACAAGGAAAAAAATATCCCCGCCGAAATCCGGAAATTCCACCCGAAATCGGCGGTTTCGGAGCGGGAAATCGGCAAATTTTTGCCCCGCTAAATCAAAATTTTCTCCCCCAAAAGCATCAAAATTCGCCCCAAAAGACCCAAATTTCCCACCCCAAAATCCCCATTTCTCTTCCCAAATTTCCCCCCAAAATCCCCATTTCTACCCCTAAAATCCCAAATTTCCCCCCAATTTCTCCCCCCAAATTCCCCCTTTTTCCCCCCAAATTCCCCAAATTTCTCCCCAGAACCCCCAAATTTCCCCCAAACCCCCCATTTTTCCCCCAAATTCCCCATTTTTGCACCCAAAATTCCCCACATTTCTCCCCAGAATCCCACATTTCCTCCCAAAAATCCCCAAATTTCCCCCCAAAATCCCCAAATTTCCCTCCAAACCCCCCATTATTCCCTCATTTTTCCTTCCAAAATCCCCAATTTTCCCCCAAAAACCCCCCAAATTTCCCCCAAAACCCCAAATTTCCCCAAAATCCCCCATTTTTCCCCCCAAACCCCCAAATTTCCCCCCAAAACCCCCAAATTTCCCCCAAAACCCCCATTTTTCCTCCAAATTTCCCCATTTTTCCCCCCAAAACCCCCAAATCCCCACATTTTCCCCCCCAAAAATCCCATTTTTCCCCCAAATTTCCCCCAAAACTCCCAAATTTCCCCCCAAAATTCCCAAACTTCCCCACAAATTCCCCCAAATTTCCCCCTAAATCCCCAAATTCCCCCGTAAATCCGTCAGTTTACCCCCAAAACACCCAAATTTTGGCCAAAATCCCCATTTTTTCCCACCAAATTTGTCCAAAATCCTCAAGTTTCCCCCCCTAAATTTCCCCCCAAAACCCCCAAATTTTCCCCTGAAACCCCCCAATTTCCCCCCAAAATTCCCCATTTTTCTCCCCAAAATTCCCCAAAATTCTCCCCCCAAAATCCCCAAATTTCCCCCAAAAACCCCAAATTTCCCCCCCAAAATCCCCATTTTTTCCCCCCAAACCTCTCAATTTTTCCCCCAAAACCCCCATTTTTCCCCCCAAAATCCCCAAATTTCTCCCCAAAACCCCCAAATTTCCCCCCAAAACCCCCATTTTTCCTCCAAATTCCCCATTTTTGCCCCCAAAATCCCCAAATTGCCCCCAAATCCTCACATTTTTCCCCCAAAAATCCCATTTTTCCCCCCAAATTTCCCCCCAAAAATCCCATTTTTCCCCACAAAATCCCCATTTTTTCCCCCAAAAATCCCCAATTTTCCCCCCAAATTTCCCCCCAAACCCCCCAAATTTCCCCAAACCCCCCTTTTTCCCCCAAATTTCCCCAACCCCCCCTTTCCCCCCCAGCCCCGCGCACCTGCGGCGATGGCCGCCCACCAGGGCATTCCCAGCTCCAGGTGCAGCCATTCCAGAAGGTTCTGGATCAGCCCCACCGGGCTGGAGCCCCCCAGGCCCAGCTCCTGCAGCCGCCCCGACCCCAAAACCCCCCCGGGACCCCCAAATTCGGGGGGGTCCAGGGGTGGGGGAGGGGCGGGGGGGGGAGGGGGCTGCGGAGGGAAAAAAAACGGGGTTAAAAGAGGGGGGGGATGGGGGGGAAAAAAAAAGTCAGATTTGGGAAAAAATGGGGGAAAGTTTGAGGGGGGGTTAGGGAAGGGTGGGGTGGGGTTGGAAGTTGAAGAAAAACCCCGAAATTTCACCCGAAATACTCAAGTTTGGCTCAAAAATGCCCAAAATTTGAGTTGAAAGCACTAAGGGTTGATCCTGGAGCCAAGTTTGACTGAAAACCACCCAAATTTGACACAAAATCCCCAAAATTCGACTCAAAACCGCCCCAAGTTTGATCCCGGATTTAAATTTGACTCAAAACCTCCAAAATTTGACCCAAGGTTCCCCAAAATTTGACACAAAACCCTCAAAATTTGATCCCGGATCCAACTTTGACCCAAATTTGCCGCCAAATTTGACCCAAAATCCCCAAAATTTGACCCCAAAAATTCCCAAAATTCAACTCAAATCCTCCGAAGTTTGTACCCAGATCCATATTTGACACAAAACCCCACAAAATTTGACCCAAAATCCCCAAAATTTGACACAAAAATGCCCAAAATTCATCTCAAATCCCCCCAAATTTGATCCCAGATCCATAACCCCCAAAAAATTTGACTCACAACCCCCAAAACTTGACACAAAATCTCCCAAATTTGACTCAAAACCGCCCCAAGTTTGATCCCAAATCCAAATTTGACCCCAAACCCCCCCAAATCCCCCAAATTTGACTCAAAACCCCCAAAATTTGGCACAAAAATCCCCAAAATTCGACTCAAAACCACCCAAGTTTGATCCCAGATCCAAATTTGACTCAAAACCCCCAAAATTTGACCCAAAACCCCCAAAATTTGACCCAAAATCCCCAAAATTCTAATCAAAACCACCCAAGTTTGATCCCAGATCCAAATTTGACCCCAAACCCCCCCAAATTTGACTCAAAACCCCCAAAATTTGACACAAAATCCCCAAAATTTGACTCAAAACCGCCCCAAATTTGATCCCAGATCTAAGTTTGACTCAAAACCCCCCTAATTTGGCCCAAAATCCCCAAAATTTGACCCAAAATCCCCAAAATTTGACCCAAAATCCCCAAATTTGACTCAAAACCGCCCAAGTTTGATCCCAGATTTAAGTTTGACTCAAAACCCCCCAAATTTGACCCAAAACCCCCCAAAATTTGATCCCGGATCCAACTTTGACTCAAAACCCCCCAGATTTGACCCAAAATCCCCAAAATTTGACACAAAAATCCCCAAATCCAACTCAAAACCACCAAAGTTTGATCTTGGATCCGACTTTGACGCAAAACCGCCCAAAATTTGACCCAAAATCCCCAAAATTTGACACAAAAATCCCCAAAATTCGACTCAAATCCCCCCAAATTTGATCCCAGATCCATATTTGGCACAAAAACCCCCAAAATTTGACTCAAAACCCCCAAAACTTGACACAAAATCTCCCAAATTTGACTCAAAACCGCCCCAAGTTTGATCCCGGATCCAAATTTGACCCAAAACCCCCCAAAATCCCCAAAATTCGATTTAAAACCCCCAAAATTTGACACAAAAATCCCCAAAATTCATCTCAAAAAAACCAGTTTGATCCCAGATCCAAATTTGACTCAAAACCCCGAAATTTGACACAAAAATCCCCAAAATTTGACTGAAAACCACCCAAGTTTGATCTCAGATCGAAAATTGACCCAAAACGCCCAAAATTTGACCCAAGGTTCCCCAAAATTTGACTCGAAACCCCCCAAACTTGATCCTAGATCAAAAATTCAGCCGAAACCCCCAAAATTTGACCACGAACTCCCCAATTTTGACCCCAACCCCCCCAAAATTTGACCCAAAACCCCAAAATCCGACTCAACCTCCCCCAAATTTGACCCCAGACCCAAATTTGACCCCAAGACCCCCCAAATTAGACTCAAACCCCTAAATTTGACCCCAAAATTCAACTCAAAACCCCCCAAAATTTGATCTCGGATCCAAATTTGACACAAAAAAAACCCAAAATTTGACTCAATACCCCCCAATTTTGACCTAAAGCCCCCAAAATTCATCTCAAAATCCCCGAAATTTGAATTCAGATCCAAATTTGACCCCAAACCCCCAAATTTGACCCCAAAATTTGACTAGAAACCCCCAAAATTTGATCTCAGATCCAAATTTGACTCAAAACCCCCAAAATTTGACACAAATCCCCCCAAATTAGACCCCAGACCCCCCCAAATTCAACTCAAAACCCCAAAATTGGACCCCAAACCCTCCAAATTTAACCCAAAACCCGCCGAGCTTGACCTGACCCAAATTTAACTCCCCAAACCTCCCCCCAAATTCGCCCCTCCGCGACCCCAACCCCAAATTTAACCCCCCCGAGACCCCCAAATTGGACACCGGAACCCCCCAAATTCCCACCCCAGCCCCCAATTCATCCCCGGACCCCCCCCCAAAAATGCCGATTTTAAACCCCCAGCCTCAAATTTACCCCACGGGCCCGCCAGATTTGACTCCCAAATCTCACCCCAAACCTCTCAATGTGACCCCAACCCCCTCAAAGTCACCCCTAAACCCCTCAATTCCCACCCAAACCCCCTCAAAACCCCCCAAATTTCCCCCCAAATTCCTTTTTCCCGCCCCTTTTCCCTCACCTGCTCTCCGCCGCTCGCCACCCCCCTCACGGCCAGGCGCAGCGCGGGGGGGGCTCCGCAGCACCACACGGGAGCCCGAAACCTCTGTGGAGAAAAACGGGGTGCGCTTATGACGTCAACACCACCTCCTTGACGTCATAACTTCTCCCGCTCCCAAAAAACCCCGATTTTTCCCCCCAAACCCCCACCTGAGCCCTCAGGGCGCGGAGCAGCGGCTGCAGCCGCGGGGTCGCCGCCGCCATCATGGCGGCCTGAGGGGATGAGGGGAAGGAGGGCGGGGCTTAAACCCTGACGGGGCGGGCCCGCCAAAAGCGCGGCTTCTGATTGGTCAGCGGAGAGCGGCGCATGCGCCCTGAGGGAAAGGCGGGAAGCGCCATTTTACCTGAGGGCAACCCTCACTGGGGCGTGGCCAAGGGGGGAGGCGGGAAATGAATCAACCAATAGGAGAGCTGGGTTTGGGTTGGCGCATGCGCAGAAGCGCCGGGGGAAAAGCGCGCGAAGCGCCATGTTGGGTGAGGGCAAGAGTGAGGGCGTGACGTCACGCGGCGGGAAGCCACGCCCACTTCTCCCCCCCCCCCCCCCTTCCCCCTCAGGACTCGCCGCCATTTTGGAGCCGCCGCCGCTCCCTGAGGTAACGACGGGGGGCGACCCCGCCTCAAATTTGGGGGGGGGCTGAGGAGGCATCAAACCCCCTGAAACAGCTCTAAAACACCCCCAAAATCCTCCCAAATTTGGGGGGGATGGGGGGAGGTTAAGGGGCCCCACACCCTCAAACTCACCCAGAGACTCCCCGCAATGTCCCCCCAAATTTGGGGGGGGGTGGGGGGTGGTTTAAGGGGCCGCAAAGCGTGGAAACACCTCCGAAATCGGGTGTCTTAACACCCCTAAAAGTGCACGAAATTTTGGGGGACTGAAGGGGAGCCCGGACCCTCAAAACGCCCCCCAAAATCTCACCAATTTTGGGAAGGTTTAAGGGGATCCAGACCCTCAAAACACCCCCGAATTTTGGGTCCAAAGAGGCCCCAAAAGCGCCCTAAATTTGGGGGGGTCTGAAGAGGCCTTGAGACACCCAAAAGACCCCCAAAATTCAGGTGAAACCCCACCCAGAGACCCCCCCCCCCCAAATCTCCCCCTCTCCCCAATTTTGGAGGTCCCAGGTACCCCCAGACCCCAAATTTCCCCCAAATCTCGCCAAATTTCCCTAAAATCTCCCCAAATTTTCTCTTTCTCCCCCTCAGGTGATGCCAGACACCCCCAAAGCCCCCCCAGATTTGGGGTCTCTCCAGGTGAGCCCCCCCCGACCCCAAAATCCCCCCAAATCCCTCCCAGACCCCCCAAATCCTCCCCAAAACCCCCCCAAAATTGCCCAAATCTCCCTCACATCGCTCCAAAATTCTCCTAATCCACAAAATCCCTCCTCATATCCCCCCAAATTGTTCCAAAATTGCATAAAATCCACTCAAAATGACCCTAAATTAAGCCAAAACCACCCAAAATCCCAATTTTGGGGGGACTCGGGGTCCCAAAAAGCTGGGATGCCCCAAAACTCCCAAAATAGCCCCAAAAACGCTTTGAATTCCTCCAAAATCTCAGAAAATTCCCCCAAAATCGCGTCCAACTCTCCCAAATGCTCCTCCAAATTTGTCTAACCCCCAAAATCCCCCCAATTCCACACAAAAGCCACAAAAATCCAACAAAATCCACCCAAAATCCCCCAAAATTACCCAAATTACCCCAAATCTACCCAAAATCACCTCAAATCCACCCAAAATCCACCCAAATTTCCACAAAATCCACTCAAATCCACTCAAAATCACCTCAAATCCACCCAAAATCCCCCCAAATCCACTCAAAATCCACCAAAACCCACCCAAAATCCCCCCAAATCCACCCCAAATCAACCCAAAATCCACCCAAAATCTCCAAAACCCACCCAAAATCTCTGAAACCCACCCAAAATCCACCTCAAATCCACCCCAAATTCACCCAAACCCAACCAAATTCACCCAAAATTACCTCAAATCCACCCAAACCCACCCAAAATTCACACAAATTCACCAAATCACCTCAAATCCACCCAAAAGTCACCAAAATCCACCCCAAATCCACCCAAAACCAACCCAAATTTCCACAAAATCCACCCCAAATCACCTCAAATCCACCCAAAATCCACCCAAACCCACCCAAATTCCCCCAAATTCACCAAATTCCACCAAAATCACCTCAAATCCACCCAAAATCCCCTCAAATTTGCCCCCTTGGCAGGCGCTGCGGGGCTCCCTGGTGGCCACAAAATCCACCCAAATCCACCCAAACCCCACCCAAATTTCCACAAAATCCACCCAAATTGACCCAAAAGTCACCCAAATTCACCAAAATCCACCAAAATAAACCAAAATCCACCAAAATCACCTCAAATCCACCCAAAATCCCCTCAAATTCGCCCCCTGGGCAGGCGCTGTGGGGCTCCCTGGTGGCCACAAAATCTGCCCAAAATCCACCCAAAATCCACCCAAAACCCACCCAAATTTCCACAAAATCCACCCAAATCCACCCAAAATTCACCAAAATCCACCAAAATAAACAAAAATCCACCAAAATCACCTCAGATCCACCCAAAATCCCCTCAAATTGACCCCCTGGGCAAGCGCTGTGGAGCTCCCTGGAGGCTGCAAAAATCTGCCCAAAACCCACCCAAATTTCCACAAAATCCACCCAAAATTACCTCAAATCCACTCAAATCCACCCAAATTCACCAAAATAAACCAAATTCCACCAAAATCACCTCAAATCCACCCAAAATCCCCTCAAATTCGCCCCCTGGGCAGGCGCTGTGGGGCTCCCTGGTGGCCACAAAATCCGCCCAAAATCCACCCAAATTTCCACAAAATCCACCCAAAATCCACCCAAATCCACCCAAAATCCACTCAAATTCACCAAAATAAACCAAATTCCACCAAAATCACCTCAAATCCACCCAAAATCCCCTCAAATTGACCCCCTGGGCAGGTGCTGCAGGGCTCCCTGGAGGCTGCAAAATCCCCCAAACTCACCCAAAACCCATCCAAATTTCCCCCAAATCCACCCAAATCCACCCAAAATCACCAAAATTCACCAAAATCCACCCAAATCCACCAAAATAAACAAAAATCCACCAAAATCACCTCAGATCCACCCAAAATCCCCTCAAATTGACCCCCTGGGCAAGCGCTGTGGAGCTCCCTGGAGGCTGCAAAAATCTGCCCAAAACCCACCCAAATTTCCACAAAATCCACCCAAAATTACCTCAAATCCACCCAAAATCCACTCAAATTCACCAAAATTCACCAAAATCACCTCAAATCCACCCCAAATCCCCTCAAATTCGCCCCCTGGGCAGGCGCTGTGGGGCTCCCTGGTGGCCACAAAATCCGCCCAAAATCCACCCAAATTTCCACAAAATCCACCCAAA
The DNA here is from genome assembly GCF_041296385.1 of Aphelocoma coerulescens. Taxonomy (NCBI): domain Eukaryota; kingdom Metazoa; phylum Chordata; class Aves; order Passeriformes; family Corvidae; genus Aphelocoma; species Aphelocoma coerulescens. Next base: position 29,879 of record NW_027183583.1, read on the forward strand.
ATCCACCCAAATCTACCCAAAATCCACTCAAATTCACCAAAATAAACCAAATTCCACCAAAATCACCTCAAATCCACCCCAAAATCCCCTCAAATTGACCCCCTGGGCAGGCGCTGTGGGGCTCCCTGGTGGCCACAAAATCCGCCCAAAATCCACCCAAAATCCACCCAAATTTCCACAAAATCCACCCAAATCCACCCAAAATCACCCAAATCCACCAAAATAAACAAAAATCCACCAAAATCACCTCAGATCCACCCAAAATCCCCTCAAATTGACCCCCTGGGCAAGCGCTGTGGAGCTCCCTGGAGGCTGCAAAAATCTGCCCAAAACCCACCCAAATTTCCACAAAATCCACCCAAAATTACCTCAAATCCACCCAAAATCCACCCAAATTCACCAAAATAAACCAAATTCCACCAAAATCACCTCAAATCCACCCCAAATCCCCTCAAATTCGCCCCCTGGGCAGGCGCTGCGGGGCTCCCTGGAGGCTGCAAAAATCCCCCAAACCCACCCAAAATCCACCCAAATTTCCACAAAATCCACCCAAAATCACCTCAAATCCACCCAAAATCCACCCAAATCCACCCAAGTCCACCCAAATTCACCAAAATCCACCAAAATCATCTCAAATCCACCCAAAATCCCCTCAAATTCACCCCCTGGGCAAGCGCTGTGGAGCTCCCTGGAGGCTGCAAAAATCTGCCCAAAACCCACCCAAATTTCCACAAAATCCACCCAAAATTACCTCAAATCCACCCAAAATCCACCCAAATTCACCAAAATAAACCAAAATCCACCAAAATCACCTCAAATCCACCCCAAATCCCCTCAAATTCGCCCCCTGGGCAGGCGCTGCGGGGCTCCCTGGAGGCTGCAAAATCCCCCAAATCCACCCAAAATCCACCCAAAACCCACCCAAATTTCCACAAAATCCACCCAAATCCACCCAAAATCACCCAAATCCACCAAAATAAACAAAAATCCACCAAAATCACCTCAGATCCACCCAAAATCCCCTCAAATTGACCCCCTGGGCAAGCGCTGTGGAGCTCCCTGGAGGCTGCAAAAATCTGCCCAAAACCCACCCAAATTTCCACAAAATCCACCCAAAATTACCTCAAATCCACTCAAATCCACCCAAATTCACCAAAATAAACCAAATTCCACCAAAATCACCTCAAATCCACCCCAAATCCCCTCAAATTCGCCCCCTGGGCAGGCGCTGCGGGGCTCCCTGGAGGCTGCAAAAATCCCCCAAATCCACCCAAAATCCACCCAAATTTCCACAAAATCCACCCAAAATCACCTCAAATCCACCCAAAATCCACCCAAATCCACCCAAGTCCACCCAAATTCACCAAAATCCACCAAAATCACCTCAAATCCACCCAAAATCCCCTCAAATTCGCCCCCTGGGCAGGCGCTGTGGGGCTCCCTGGTGGCCGCAAAATCCGCCCAAAATCCACCCAAAATCCACCCAAAACCCACCCAAATTTCCACAAAATCCACCCAAAATCCCCCCAAATCCACCCAAAATCCACTCAAATTCACCAAAATAAACCAAATTCCACCAAAATCACCTCAAATCCACCCCAAATCCCCTCAAATTCGCCCCCTGGGCAGGCGCTGTGGGGCTCCCTGGTGGCCACAAAATCCGCCCAAAATCCACCCAAAATCCACCCAAATTTCCACAAAATCCACCCAAATCCACTCAAAATCACCCAAATCCACCAAAATAAACAAAAATCCACCCAAATCACCTCAGATCCACCCAAAATCCCCTCAAATTGACCCCCTGGGCAAGCGCTGTGGAGCTCCCTGGAGGCTGCAAAAATCTGCCCAAAACCCACCCAAATTTCCACAAAATCCACCCAAAATTACCTCAAATCCACCCAAAATCCACCCAAATTCACCAAAATAAACCAAAATCCACCAAAATCACCTCAAATCCACCCCAAATCCCCTCAAATTCGCCCCCTGGGCAGGTGCTGCAGGGCTCCCTGGAGGCTGCAAAATCCCCCAAATCCACCCAAAATCCACCCAAAACCCACCCAAATTTCCACAAAATCCACCCAAATCCACCCAAAATCACCAAAATTCACCAAAATCCACCCAAATCCACCAAAATAAACCAAATTCCACCAAAATCACCTCAGATCCACCCAAAATCCCCTCAAATTGACCCCCTGGGCAAGCGCTGTGGAGCTCCCTGGAGGCTGCAAAAATCTGCCCAAAACCCACCCAAATTTCCACAAAATCCACCCAAAATTACCTCAAATCCACCCAAAATCCACCCAAATTCACCAAAATAAACCAAAATCCACCAAAATCACCTCAAATCCACCCCAAATCCCCTCAAATTCGCCCCCTGGGCAGGCGCTGCGGGGCTCCCTGGAGGCTGCAAAAATCCCCCAAATCCACCCAAAATCCACCCAAATTTCCACAAAATCCACCCAAAATCACCTCAAATCCACCCCAAATCCACCAAAGTCCACCCAAATTCACCAAAATTCACCAAAATCACCTCAAATCCACCCAAAATCCCCTCAAGTTCGCCCCCTGGGCAGGCGCTGCGGAGCTCCCTGGAAGCCACAAAATCCCGCAAACCCACCCAAAACCCACCCAAATTTCCACAAAATCCCCCCAAATCCACCCCAAACCCACCCAAATTGCCCAAAATCCCCCAAACTGACCCCAAACCCGCCCCCCGCGCAGGCGCTGTGGAGCTCCCTGGAGGCCGCGCTGCTCCGAGCCCCCGGCCAGGCCGAGCCCCCGGAGCTGGAGCCGCTGCTGCGGCTGCCGCTGCCCCCGGGCCGCAAGCTGAGGCGGCTGGACGGGGCGCGCCTGCTCCGCGACAACCTGGAATGGGTGAGAATCCGCGCGTTTCGGGAAAAAAAACGGGCAGTTCTGGGGTTTCCCGGGGATTCGGGATCGATTTGGGTGGATTTTAGTGATTTTTGGGGGTTTTTTGGGGTTTTTTTGGGTGGTTTTGAGAGGGGTTTTGAGGGCATCCTGAGGGGATTCTGAGGAGATTCTGAGGTGATTGTGATTGGATTGTGAAGGGATTTTGTTGCTTTTGAGGGGATTTTGAGGAGATTTTGAGGGATTTTTGGGAATTTGGGAATTTTGAGGGATTTTGGTTCAGTTTGGGATCAATTTGAGCGATTTTTGGGTTTTTTGGGGGATTTTGAGTGCTTTTGAGGTGGTTTTTGAGGGGATTCTGAGGGGACTTCTGAGGAGATTCTGAGGGGATTCTGAGGTGATTTTGTTGCATTTGAGGCGATTCTGAGGGGATTCTGAGGAGAGTTTGAGGCATTTTGAGGAGATTTGGAGGGGATTTTCAGGGATTTTGAGGGATTTGGGAATTTTGGGGGGATTTGGAGGGATTTCGGTTGAGTTTGGGCTGGATTGGAGCGGTTTTTGGGGAGGTTTGGGGCGGGTTTGGGGAGGGATCCTGCGGCTGCCGCTGCCCCCGGGCCGCAAGCTGAGGCGGCTGGACGGGGCGCGCCTGCTCCGCGACAACCTGGAATGGGTGAGAATCCGCGCGTTTCGGGAAAAAAACCGGGCAGTTCTGGGGTTTCCCGGGGATTCGGGATCGATTTGGGTGGATTTCAGTGATTTTTGGGGGTTTTGGGGGTTTTTTGGGGGGGGTTTTTGGGGTGGTTTTGAGGGGGGGTTTGAGGGCATCCTGAGGGGATTCTGAGGAGATTCTGAGGGGATTCTGAGGGGATTTTGTTGCGTTTGAGGAGATTTTCAGCGACTTTTGGGGACTTGAGAATTTTGAGGGATTTTGGTTCAGTTTGGGATCAATTTGAGCGATTTTTGGGTTTTTTGGGGGATTTTGAGTGCTTTTGAGGTGGTTTTTGAGGGGATTTTGAGGGGACTTCTGAGGAGATTCTGAGGGGATTCTGAGGTGATTTTGTTGCCTTTGAGGCGATTCTGAGGAGAGTTTGGGGCATTTTGAGGAGATTTGGAGGGGATTTTCAGGGATTTTGATGGATTTGGGAATTTTGGGGGGATTTGGAGGGATTTCGGTTGAGTTTGGGCTGGATTGGAGCGGTTTTTGGGGAGGTTTGGGGCGGGTTTGGGGAGGGATCCTGCGGCTGCCGCTGCCCCCGGGCCGCAAGCTGAGGCGGCTGGACGGGGCGCGCCTGCTCCGCGACAACCTGGAATGGGTGAGAATCCGCGCGTTTCGGGAAAAAACCGGCCAGTTCTGGGGTTTCCCGGGGATTCGGGATCGATTTGGGTGGATTTCAGTGATTTTTGGGGGTTTTTTGGGGTTTTTTTTGGGTGGTTTTGAGGGGGGTTTTGAGGGGATCCTGAGGGGATTCTGAGGAGGTTCTGAGGGGATTTTGTTGCATTTGAGGAGATTTTCAGCGACTTTTGGGGACTTGAGAATTTTGAGGGATTTTGGTTCAGTTTGGGATCAGTTTGAGCGATTTTTTGGGTTTTTTGGGGTCTTTTTGGGTGGTTTTGAGGGGGTTCTGAGGGGATTCTGAGGAGATGCTGAGGAGATTCTGAGGGGATTCTGAGGGGATTTCGTTGCATTTGAGGCAATTTTGAGGAGATTTTGAGGGATTTTGAGGGATTTGGGAATTTTGAGGGATTTTGGTTCAGTTTGGGATCAATTTGAGCGATTTTTGGTGTTTTTTGGTTGATTTTTTGGGGGATTTTGAGTGCTTTTGAGGGGGTTTGAGCAGGGTTTTGGAGGTGATTGTGAGGGGATTGTGAGGAGATTCTGAGGGGGTTCTGAGGAGATTTTCAGCGACTTTTGGGGATTTGAGAATTTTGAGGGATTTTGGTTCAGTTTGGGATCAATTTGAGCGATTTTTGGGTTTTTTGGGGGATTTTGAGTGCTTTTGAGGTGGTTTTTGAGGGGATTTTGAAGGGACTTCTGAGGAGATTCTGAGGGGATTCTGAGGAGAGAGTTTGAGGCATTTTGAGGAGATTTGGAGGGGATTTTCAGGGATTTTGATGGATTTGGGAATTTTGGGGGGATTTGGAGGGATTTCGGTTGAGTTTGGGCTGGATTGGAGCGGTTTTTGGGGAGGTTTGGGGCGGGTTTGGGGAGGGATCCTGCGGCTGCCGCTGCCCCCGGGCCGCAAGCTGAGGCGGCTGGACGGGGCGCGCCTGCTCCGCGACAACCTGGAATGGGTGAGAATCCGCGCGTTTCGGGAAAAAAACGGGGCAGTTCTGGGGTTTCCCGGGGATTCGGGATCGATTTGGGTGGATTTTAGTGATTTTTGGGGATCTTGGATGGTTTTTTTGGGGTTTTTTGGGGTGGTTTTGAGGGCATCCTGAGGGGATTCTGAAGGGATTCTGAGGGGATTTTGTTGCGTTTGAGGAGATTTTGAGGAGATTTTCAGCGACTTTTGGGGACTTGAGAATTTTGAGGGATTTCGGTTCTGTTTGGGATCAGTTTGAGCGATTTTTGGTGTTTTTTGGTTGATTTTTTGGGGGATTTTGAGTGCTTTTGAGGGGGTTTGAGCAGGGTTTTGGAGGGGATTGTGAGGAGGTTTTGAGGGGGTTCTGAGGAGATTTTCAGAGACTTCTGGGGATTTGAGAATTTTGAGGGATTTTGGTTCAGTTTGGGATCAATTTGAGCGATTTTTGGGTTTTTGGGGGGGATTTTGAGTGCTTTTGAGGTGGTTTTTGAGGGGATTTTGAGGGGACTTCTGAGGAGATTCTGAGGGGATTCTGAGGTGATTTTGTTGCCTTTGAGGCGATTCTGAGGGGATTCTGAGGAGAGTTTGAGGCATTTTGAGGAGATTTGGAGGGGATTTTCAGGGATTTTGATGGATTTGGGAATTTTGGGGGGATTTGGAGGGATTTCGGTTGAGTTTGGGCTGGATTGGAGCGGTTTTTGGGGAGGTTTGGGGCGGGTTTGGGGAGGGATCCTGCGGCTGCCGCTGCCCCCGGGCCGCAAGCTGAGGCGGCTGGACGGGGCGCGCCTGCTCCGCGACAACCTGGAATGGGTGAGAATCCGCGCGTTTCGGGAAAAAACCGGGCAGTTCTGGGGTTTCCCGGGGATTCGGGATCGATTTGGGTGGATTTCAGTGATTTTTTGGGGTTTTGGGGGTTTTTTTTTGGGTGGTTTTTGGGGTGGTTTTGAGGGGGGGTTTGAGGGCATCCTGAGGGGATTCTGAGGAGATTCTGAGGGGATTCTGAGGGGATTTTGTTGCGTTTGAGGAGATTTTCAGCGACTTTTGGGGACTTGAGAATTTTGAGGGATTTTGGTTCAGTTTGGGATCAATTTGAGCGATTTTTGGGTTTTTTGGGGGATTTTGAGTGCTTTTGAGGTGGTTTTTGAGGGGATTTTGAAGGGACTTCTGAGGAGATTCTGAGGGGATTCTGAGGAGAGTTTGAGGCATTTTGAGGAGATTTGGAGGGGATTTTCAGGGATTTTGATGGATTTGGGAATTTTGGGGGGATTTGGAGGGATTTCGGTTGAGTTTGGGCTGGATTGGAGCGGTTTTTGGGGAGGTTTGGGGCGGGTTTGGGGAGGGATCCTGCGGCTGCCGCTGCCCCCGGGCCGCAAGCTGAGGCGGCTGGACGGGGCGCGCCTGCTCCGCGACAACCTGGAATGGGTGAGAATCCGCGCGTTTCGGGAAAAAAACGGCCAGTTCTGGGGTTTCCCGGGGATTCGGGATCGATTTGGGTCGATTTCAGTGATTTTTGGGGATCTTGGATGGTTTTTTTGGGGGTTTTTGGGGTGGTTTTGAGGGCGGTTTTGAGGGCATCCTGAGGGGATTCTGAAGGGATTCTGAGGGGATTTTGTTGCGTTTGAGGAGATTTTGAGGGATTTTTGAGGGATTTGGGAATTTGGGGGGATTTTGAGGGATTTCGGTTCTGTTTGGGATCAGTTTGAGCGATTTTTTGGGTTTTTTGGGGTCTTTTTGGGTGGTTTTGAGGGGGTTTTTGAGGGGATTCTGAGAAGATGCTGAGGAGATTCTGAGGGGATTTCGTTGCATTTGAGGCGATTTTGAGGAGATTTTGAGGGATTTTGAGGGATTTGGGAATTTTGAGGGATTTTGGTTCAGTTTGGGATCAATTTGAGTGATTTTTGGTTTTTTGGGGGGATTTTGAGTGCTTTTGAGGTGGTTTTTGAGGGGATTCTGAGGGGACTTCTGAGGAGATTCTGAGGGGATTCTGAGGTGATTTTGTTGCCTTTGAGGCGATTCTGAGGGGATTCTGAGGAGAGTTTGAGGCATTTTGAGGAGATTTGGAGGGGATTTTCAGGGATTTTGAGGGATTTGGGAATTTTGGGGGGATTTGGAGGGATTTCGGTTGAGTTTGGGCTGGATTGGAGCGGTTTTTGGGGAGGTTTGGGGCGGGTTTGGGGAGGGATCCTGCGGCTGCCGCTGCCCCCGGGCCGCAAGCTGAGGCGGCTGGACGGGGCGCGCCTGCTCCGCGACAACCTGGAATGGGTGAGAATCCGCGCGTTTCGGGAAAAAAACGGGGCAGTTCTGGGGTTTCCCGGGGATTCGGGATCGATTTGGGTGGATTTTAGTGATTTTTGGGGGTTTTTTGGGGTTTTTTTGGGTGGTTTTGAGAGGGGTTTTGAGGGCATCCTGAGGGGATTCTGAGGAGATTCTGAGGTGATTGTGATTGGATTGTGAAGGGATTTTGTTGCTTTTGAGGGGATTTTGAGGAGATTTTGAGGGATTTTTGGGAATTTGGGAATTTTGAGGGATTTTGGTTCAGTTTGGGATCAATTACAGTGATTTTTGGGGTTTTTGGGTGGCTTTGAGGGTTTTTTTGAGGGGGTTTCTGAGGGGATTCTGAGGAGATGCTGAGGAGATTCTGAGGGGATTTTGTTGCGTTTGAGGAGATTTTGAGGGATTTTTGAGGGATTTGGGAATTTGGGGGGATTTTGAGGGATTTCGGTTCTGTTTGGGATCAGTTTGAGCGATTTTTTGGGTTTTTTGGGGTCTTTTTGGGTGGTTTTGAGGGGGTTTTTGAGGGGATTCTGAAGGGATGCTGAGGGGATTCTGAGGGGATTTTGTTGCATTTGAGGAGATTTTGGGGAGATTTTGAGGGATTTTGAGGGATTTGGGAATTTTGAGGGATTTTGGTTCAGTTTGGGATCAATTTGAGCGATTTTTGGGTTTTTTGGGGGATTTTGAGTGCTTTTGAGGTGGTTTTTGAGGGGATTCTGAGGGGACTTCTGAGGAGATTCTGAGGGGATTCTGAGGTGATTTTGTTGCCTTTGAGGCGATTCTGAGGGGATTCTGAGGAGAGTTTGAGGCATTTTGAGGAGATTTGGAGGGGATTTTCAGGGATTTTGAGGGATTTGGGAATTTTGGGGGGATTTGGAGGGATTTCGGTTGAGTTTGGGCTGGATTGGAGCGGTTTTTGGGGAGGTTTGGGGCGGGTTTGGGGAGGGATCCTGCGGCTGCCGCTGCCCCCGGGCCGCAAGCTGAGGCGGCTGGACGGGGCGCGCCTGCTCCGCGACAACCTGGAATGGGTGAGAATCCGCGCGTTTCGGGAAAAAACCGGGCAGTTCTGGGGTTTCCCGGGGATTCGGGATCGATTTGGGTCGATTTCAGTGATTTTTGGGGGTTTTTTGGGGGTTTTTTGGGTGGTTTTGAGGGGGGTTTTGAGGGGATCCTGAGGGGATTCTGAGGAGGTTCTGAGGGGATTTTGTTGCGTTTGAGGAGATTTTCAGCGACTTTTGGGGACTTGAGAATTTTGAGGGATTTTGGTTCAGTTTGGGATCAATTTGAGCGATTTTTGGGTTTTTTGGGGGATTTTGAGTGCTTTTGAAGTGGTTTTTGAGGGGATTCTGAGGGGACTTCTGAGGAGATTCTGAGGGCATTCTGAGGGGATTTTGTTGCATTTGAGGCGATTCTGAGGGGATTCTGAGGAGAGTTTGGGGCATTTTGAGGAGATTTGGAGGGGATTTTCAGGGATTTTGATGGATTTGGGAATTTTGGGGGGATTTGGAGGGATTTCGGTTGAGTTTGGGCTGGATTGGAGCGGTTTTTGGGGAGGTTTGGGGCGGGTTTGGGGAGGGATCCTGCGGCTGCCGCTGCCCCCGGGCCGCAAGCTGAGGCGGCTGGACGGGGCGCGCCTGCTCCGCGACAACCTGGAATGGGTGAGAATCCGCGCGTTTCGGGAAAAAAACGGCCAGTTCTGGGGTTTCCCGGGGATTCGGGATCGATTTGGGTCAATTTCAGTGATTTTTGGGGTTTTTTTGGGGGTTTTTTGGGTGGTTTTGAGGGGGGTTTTGAGGGGATCCTGAGGGGATTCTGAGGAGGTTCTGAGGGGATTTTGTTGCGTTTGAGGAGATTTTCAGCGACTTTTGGGGACTTGAGAATTTTGAGGGATTTTGGTTCAGTTTGGGATCAATTTGAGCGATTTTTGGGTTTTTGGGGGGGATTTTGAGTGCTTTTGAGGTGGTTTTTGAGGGGATTCTGAGGGGACTTCTGAGGAGATTCTGAGGGGATTCTGAGGTGATTTTGTTGCCTTTGAGGCGATTCTGAGGGGATTCTGAGGAGAGTTTGGGGCATTTTGAGGAGATTTGGAGGGGATTTTCAGGGATTTTGATGGATTTGGGAATTTTGGGGGGATTTGGAGGGATTTCGGTTGAGTTTGGGCTGGATTGGAGCGGTTTTTGGGGAGGTTTGGGGCGGGTTTGGGGAGGGATCCTGCGGCTGCCGCTGCCCCCGGGCCGCAAGCTGAGGCGGCTGGACGGGGCGCGCCTGCTCCGCGACAACCTGGAATGGGTGAGAATCCGCGCGTTTCGGGAAAAAACCGGGCAGTTCTGGGGTTTCCCGGGGATTCGGGATCGATTTGGGTGGATTTTAGTGATTTTTGGGGATCTTGGATGGTTTTTTTGGGGGTTTTTGGGGTGGTTTTGAGGGCATCCTGAGGGGATTCTGAAGGGATTCTGAGGGGATTTTGTTGCGTTTGAGGAGATTTTGAGGAGATTTTCAGCGACTTTTGGGGACTTGAGAATTTTGAGGGATTTCGGTTCTGTTTGGGATCAGTTTGAGCGATTTTTGGTGTTTTTTGGTTGATTTTTTGGGGGATTTTGAGTGCTTTTGAGGGGGTTTGAGCAGGGTTTTGGAGGGGATTGTGAGGGGATTGTGAGGAGATTTTGAGGGAGTTCTGAGGAGATTTTCAGAGACTTTTGGGGACTTGGGAATTTTGAGGGATTTTGGTTCAGTTTGGGATCAATTTGAGTGATTTTTGGTTTTTTGGGGGGATTTTGGGTGCTTTTGAGGTGGTTTTTGAGGGGATTCTGAGGGGACTTCTGAGGAGATTCTGAGGGGATTCTGAGGTGATTTTGTTGCATTTGAGGCGATTCTGAGGAGAGTTTGAGGCATTTTGAGGAGATTTGGAGGGGATTTTCAGGGATTTTGAGGGATTTGGGAATTTTGGGGGGATTTGGAGGGATTTCGGTTGAGTTTGGGCTGGATTGGAGCGGTTTTTGGGGAGGTTTGGGGCGGGTTTGGGGAGGGATCCTGCGGCTGCCGCTGCCCCCGGGCCGCAAGCTGAGGCGGCTGGACGGGGCGCGCCTGCTCCGCGACAACCTGGAATGGGTGAGAATCCGCGCGTTTCGGGAAAAAAACGGCCAGTTCTGGGGTTTCCCGGGGATTCGGGATCGATTTGGGTGGATTTCAGTGATTTTTGGGGGTTTTTTTGGGTTTTTTTGGGTGGTTTTGAGGGGGGTTTTGAGGGCATCCTGAGGGGATTCTGAGGAGATTCTGAGGGGATTCTGAGGGGATTTTGTTGCGTTTGAGGAGATTTTGAGGGATTTTTGAGGGATTTGGGAATTTGGGGGGATTTTGAGGGATTTTGGTTCTGTTTGGGATCAGTTTGAGCGATTTTTTGGGTTTTTTGGGGTCTTTTTGGGTGGTTTTGAGGGGATTCTGAGGAGATGCTGAGGAGATTCTGAGGGGATTCTGAGGGGATTTCGTTGCATTTGAGGCAATTTTGAGGAGATTTTGAGGGATTTTGAGGGATTTGGGAATTTTGAGGGATTTTGGTTCAGTTTGGGATCAATTTGAGTGATTTTTGGTTTTTTGGGGGGATTTTGGGTGCTTTTGAGGTGGTTTTTGAGGGGATTCTGAGGGGACTTCTGAGGAGATTCTGAGGGGATTCTGAGGTGATTTTGTTGCCTTTGAGGCGATTCTGAGGGGATTCTGAGGAGAGTTTGAGGCATTTTGAGGAGATTTGGAGGGGATTTTCAGGGATTTTGAGGGATTTGGGAATTTTGGGGGGATTTGGAGGGATTTCGGTTGAGTTTGGGCTGGATTGGAGCGGTTTTTGGGGAGGTTTGGGGCGGGTTTGGGGAGGGATCCTGCGGCTGCCGCTGCCCCCGGGCCGCAAGCTGAGGCGGCTGGACGGGGCGCGCCTGCTCCGCGACAACCTGGAATGGGTGAGAATCCGCGCGTTTCGGGAAAAAAACGGCCAGTTCTGGGGTTTCCCGGGGATTCGGGATCGATTTGGGTCGATTTCAGTGATTTTTGGGGTTTTTTTGGGGGTTTTTTTGGGTGGTTTTGAGGGGGGTTTTGAGGGCATCCTGAGGGGATTCTGAGGAGGTTCTGAGGGGATTTTGCTGTATTTGAGGAGATTTTCAGCGACTTTTGGGGACTTGAGAATTTTGAGGGATTTTGGTTCAGTTTGGGATCAATTTGAGCGCTTTTTGTTGTTTTTTGGTTGATTTTTTGGGGGATTTTGAGTGGTTTTGAGGGGGTTTGAGCAGGGTTTTGGAGGGGATTGTGAGGAGATTTTGAGGGGGTTCTGAGGAGATTTTCAGAGACTTTTGGGGATTTGAGAATTTTGAGGGATTTTGGTTCAGTTTGGGATCAATTTGGGTGATTTTTGGGTTTTTGGGTGGCTTTGAGGGTTTTTTTGAGGGGATTCTGAAGGGATGCTGAGGGGATTCTGAGGAGATTCTGAGAGGATTTTGTTGTATTTGAGGAGATTTTGAGGAGATTTTCAGCGACTTTTGGGGACTTGAGAATTTTGAGGGATCTCGGTTCTGTTTGGGATCAATTTGAGCGATTTTTGGTGGTTTTTGGTTGATTTTTTGGGGGATTTTGAGTGCTTTTGAGGGGGTTTGAGCAGGGTTTTGGAGGGGATTGTGAGGGGATTGTGAGGAGATTTTGAGGGAGTTCTGAGGAGATTTTCAGCGACTTTTGGGGATTTGAGAATTTTGAGGGGATTTGGAGGGATTTCGGTTGAGTTTGGGCTGGATTGGAGCGGTTTTTGGGGAGGTTTGGGGCGGGTTTGGGGAGGGATCCTGCGGCTGCCGCTGCCCCCGGGCCGCAAGCTGAGGCGGCTGGACGGGGCGCGCCTGCTCCGCGACAACCTGGAATGGGTGAGAATCCGCGCGTTTCGGGAAAAAAACGGGGCAGTTCTGGGGTTTCCCGGGGATTCGGGATCGATTTGGGTGGATTTTAGTGATTTTTGGGGGTTTTTTGGGGTTTTTTTGGGTGGTTTTGAGGGGGGTTTTGAGGGCATCCTGAGGGGATTCTGAGGAGATTCTGAGGCGATTGTGATTGGATTGTGAAGGGATTTTGTTGCTTTTGAGGGGATTTTGAGGAGATTTTGAGGGATTTTTGGGAATTTGGGAATTTTGAGGGATTTTGGTTCAGTTTGGGATCAATTACAGTGATTTTTGGGGTTTTTGGGTGGCTTTGAGGGTTTTTTTGAGGGGGTTTCTGAGGGGATTCTGAGGAGATGCTGAGGAGATTCTGAGGGGATTTTGTTGCGTTTGAGGAGATTTTGAGGGATTTTTGAGGGATTTGGGAATTTGGGGGGATTTTGAGGGATTTCGGTTCTGTTTGGGATCAGTTTGAGCGATTTTTTGGGTTTTTTGGGGTCTTTTTGGGTGGTTTTGAGGGGGTTTTTGAGGGGATTCTGAAGGGATGCTGAGGGGATTCTGAGGGGATTTTGTTGCATTTGAGGAGATTTTGGGGAGATTTTGAGGGATTTTGAGGGATTTGGGAATTTTGAGGGATTTTGGTTCAGTTTGGGATCAATTTGAGCGATTTTTGGGTTTTTTGGGGGATTTTGAGTGCTTTTGAGGTGGTTTTTGAGGGGATTTTGAAGGGACTTCTGAGGAGATTCTGAGGGGATTCTGAGGTGATTTTGTTGCCTTTGAGGCGATTCTGAGGGGATTCTGAGGAGAGTTTGAGGCATTTTGAGGAGATTTGGAGGGGATTTTCAGGGATTTTGAGGGATTTGGGAATTTTGGGGGGATTTGGAGGGATTTCGGTTGAGTTTGGGCTGGATTGGAGCGGTTTTTGGGGAGGTTTGGGGCGGGTTTGGGGAGGGATCCTGCGGCTGCCGCTGCCCCCGGGCCGCAAGCTGAGGCGGCTGGACGGGGCGCGCCTGCTCCGCGACAACCTGGAATGGGTGAGAATCCGCGCGTTTCGGGAAAAAAACGGGGCAGTTCTGGGGTTTCCCGGGGATTCGGGATCGATTTGGGTGGATTTTAGTGATTTTTGGGGGTTTTTTGGGGTTTTTTTGGGTGGTTTTGAGGGGGGTTTTGAGGGCATCCTGAGGGGATTCTGAGGAGATTCTGAGGCGATTGTGATTGGATTGTGAAGGGATTTTGTTGCTTTTGAGGGGATTTTGAGGAGATTTTGAGGGATTTTTGGGAATTTGGGAATTTTGAGGGATTTTGGTTCAGTTTGGGATCAATTTGGGTGATTTTTGGGTTTTTGGGTGGCTTTGAGGGTTTTTTTGAGGGGATTCTGAAGGGATGCTGAGGGGATTCTGAGGAGATTCTGAGAGGATTTTGTTGTATTTGAGGAGATTTTGAGGAGATTTTCAGCGACTTTTGGGGACTTGAGAATTTTGAGGGATCTCGGTTCTGTTTGGGATCAATTTGAGCGATTTTTGGTGGTTTTTGGTTGATTTTTTGGGGGATTTTGAGTGCTTTTGAGGGGGTTTGAGCAGGGTTTTGGAGGGGATTGTGAGGGGATTGTGAGGAGATTTTGAGGGAGTTCTGAGGAGATTTTCAGCGACTTTTGGGGATTTGAGAATTTTGAGGGGATTTGGAGGGATTTCGGTTGAGTTTGGGCTGGATTGGAGCGGTTTTTGGGGAGGTTTGGGGCGGGTTTGGGGAGGGATCCTGCGGCTGCCGCTGCCCCCGGGCCGCAAGCTGAGGCGGCTGGACGGGGCGCGCCTGCTCCGCGACAACCTGGAATGGGTGAGAATCCGCGCGTTTCGGGAAAAAAACGGGGCAGTTCTGGGGTTTCCCGGGGATTCGGGATCGATTTGGGTGGATTTTAGTGATTTTTGGGGGTTTTTTGGGGTTTTTTTGGGTGGTTTTGAGGGGGGTTTTGAGGGCATCCTGAGGGGATTCTGAGGAGATTCTGAGGCGATTGTGATTGGATTGTGAAGGGATTTTGTTGCTTTTGAGGGGATTTTGAGGAGATTTTGAGGGATTTTTGGGAATTTGGGAATTTTGAGGGATTTTGGTTCAGTTTGGGATCAATTACAGTGATTTTTGGGGTTTTTGGGTGGCTTTGAGGGTTTTTTTGAGGGGGTTTCTGAGGGGATTCTGAGGAGATGCTGAGGAGATTCTGAGGGGATTTTGTTGCGTTTGAGGAGATTTTGAGGGATTTTTGAGGGATTTGGGAATTTGGGGGGATTTTGAGGGATTTCGGTTCTGTTTGGGATCAGTTTGAGCGATTTTTTGGGTTTTTTGGGGTCTTTTTGGGTGGTTTTGAGGGGGTTTTTGAGGGGATTCTGAAGGGATGCTGAGGGGATTCTGAGGGGATTTTGTTGCATTTGAGGAGATTTTGGGGAGATTTTGAGGGATTTTGAGGGATTTGGGAATTTTGAGGGATTTTGGTTCAGTTTGGGATCAATTTGAGCGATTTTTGGGTTTTTTGGGGGATTTTGAGTGCTTTTGAGGTGGTTTTTGAGGGGATTTTGAAGGGACTTCTGAGGAGATTCTGAGGGGATTCTGAGGTGATTTTGTTGCCTTTGAGGCGATTCTGAGGGGATTCTGAGGAGAGTTTGAGGCATTTTGAGGAGATTTGGAGGGGATTTTCAGGGATTTTGAGGGATTTGGGAATTTTGGGGGGATTTGGAGGGATTTCGGTTGAGTTTGGGCTGGATTGGAGCGGTTTTTGGGGAGGTTTGGGGCGGGTTTGGGGAGGGATCCTGCGGCTGCCGCTGCCCCCGGGCCGCAAGCTGAGGCGGCTGGACGGGGCGCGCCTGCTCCGCGACAACCTGGAATGGGTGAGAATCCGCGCGTTTCGGGAAAAAAACGGGGCAGTTCTGGGGTTTCCCGGGGATTCGGGATCGATTTGGGTCGATTTCAGTGATTTTTGGGGTTTTTTTGGGGGTTTTTTTGGGTGGTTTTGAGGGGGGTTTTGAGGGCATCCTGAGGGGATTCTGAGGAGATTCTGAGGCGATTGTGATTGGATTGTGAAGGGATTTTGTTGCTTTTGAGGGGATTTTGAGGAGATTTTGAGGGATTTTTGGGAATTTGGGAATTTTGAGGGATTTTGGTTCAGTTTGGGATCAATTACAGTGATTTTTGGGGTTTTTGGGTGGCTTTGAGGGTTTTTTTGAGGGGGTTTCTGAGGGGATTCTGAGGAGATGCTGAGGAGATTCTGAGGGGATTTTGTTGCGTTTGAGGAGATTTTGAGGGATTTTTGAGGGATTTGGGAATTTGGGGGGATTTTGAGGGATTTCGGTTCTGTTTGGGATCAGTTTGAGCGATTTTTTGGGTTTTTTGGGGTCTTTTTGGGTGGTTTTGAGGGGATTCTGAGGAGATTCTGAGGGGATTCTGTTGCATTTGAGGCGATTTTGAGGAGATTTTCAGCGACTTTTGGGGACTTGAGAATTTTGAGGGGTTTTGGTTCATTTTGGGATCAATTTCAGTGATTTTTGGGGGTTTTGGGTGTTTTTTTGGGGTTTTTTTTGGGTGGTTTTGAGGGGGTTTTTGAGGGGATTCTGAAGGGATTCTGAGGAGATTCTGAGGGGATTTTGTTGCATTTGAGGCGATTTGGAGGGGATTTTGAG
This sequence comes from Aphelocoma coerulescens, assembly GCF_041296385.1. Classification (NCBI taxonomy): domain Eukaryota; kingdom Metazoa; phylum Chordata; class Aves; order Passeriformes; family Corvidae; genus Aphelocoma; species Aphelocoma coerulescens. The sequence goes on from NW_027183583.1 coordinate 45,884, forward strand.
GACTTGAAAATTTTGAGGGGTTTTGGTTCAGTTTGGGATCAATTTGAGCGATTTTTGGTGTTTTTTGGTTGATTTTTTGGGGGATTTTGAGTGGTTTTGAGGGGGTTTGAGCAGGGTTTTGGAGGGGATTGTGAGGAGATTGTGAGGGGTTTCTGAGGAGATTTTCAGCGACTTTTGGGGACTTGAGAATTTTGAGGGATTTTGGTTCAGTTTGGGATCAATTTCAGTGATTTTGGGGGGTTTTGGGTGTTTTTTTTGGGGGATTTTGGGTGGTTTTGAGGGAGTTTTTGAGGGGATTCTGAAGGGATTCTGAGGAGATTCTGAGGGGATTCTGAGGTGATTTTGTTGCATTTGAGGCGATTTGGAGGGGATTTTGAGGACTTGAAAATTTTGAGGGATTTTGCTTCATTTTGGGATCAATTTGAGCGATTTTTGGGTTTTTTGGGGGGGATTTTATGGGGAATTTTAGGGGATTTTGAGGCGATTTTGAGGGGGGTTTTGAGAGGATTCTGAGGGGATTCTGAGGGGATTTTGCTGCATTTGAGGAGATTTTGAGGGATTTTTGTGGACTTGGGAATTTTGAGGGGTTTTGGTTCAGTTTGGGATCAATTTGAGCGATTTTGGGGTTTTTTGGTTGATTTTTTGGGGGATTTTGAGTGCTTTTGAGGGGGTTTGAGCAGGGTTTTGGAGGGGATTGTGAGGGGATTGTGAGGAGATTCTGAGGGGGTTCTGAGGAGATTTTCAGAGACTTTTGGGGATTTGGGAATTTTGAGGGGTTTTGGTTCAGTTTGGGATCAATTTGAGCGATTTTTGGGTTTTTGGGGGGGATTTTGAGTGCTTTTGAGGTGGTTTTTGAGGGGTTTTGGAGGGAATTCTGAGGGGATTCTGAGGGGATTCTGAGAGGATTTTGTTGCATTTGAGGAGATTTTGAGGGATTTTTGAGGGATTTGGGAATTTGGGGGGATTTTGAGGGATTTCGGTACTGTTTGGGATCAGTTTGAGCGATTTTTTGGGTTTTTTGGGGTCTTTTTGGGTGGTTTTGAGGGGGTTTCTGAGGGGATTCTGAAGGGATTCTGAGGAGATTCTGAGAGGATTTTGTTGCATTTGAGGCGATTTTGAGGAGATTTTCAGCGACTTTTGGGGACTTGAGAATTTTGAGGGGTTTTGGTTCATTTTGGGATCAATTTCAGTGATTTTTGGGGGTTTTGGGTGTTTTTTTGGGGTTTTTTTTGGGTGGTTTTGAGGGGGTTTTTGAGGGGATTCTGAAGGGATTCTGAGGAGATTCTGAGGGGATTCTGAGGTGATTTTGTTGCATTTGAGGCGATTTGGAGGGGATTTTGAGGACTTGAAAATTTTGAGGGATTTTGGTTCATTTTGGGATCAATTTGAGCGATTTTTGGGTTTTTGGGGGGGATTTTATGGGGAATTTTAGGGGATTTTGAGGCGATTTTGAGGGGGGTTTTGAGAGGATTCTGAGGGGATTCTGAGGGGATTTTGCTGCATTTGAGGAGATTTTGAGGGATTTTTGTGGACTTGGGAATTTTGAGGGGTTTTGGTTCAGTTTGGGATCAATTTGAGCGATTTTGGGGGTTTTTTGGTTGATTTTTTGGGGGATTTTGAGTGCTTTTGAGGGGGTTTGAGCAGGGTTTTGGAGGGGATTGTGAGGGGATTGTGAGGAGATTTTGAGGGGTTTCTGAGGAGATTTTCAGAGACTTTTGGGGATTTGAGAATTTTGAGGGATTTTGGTTCAGTTTGGGATCAATTTGAGCGATTTTTGGGTTTTTGGGGGGGATTTTGAGTGCTTTTGAGGTGGTTTTTGAGGGGTTTTGGAGGGAATTCTGAGGGGATTTTGTTGCATTTGAGGAAATTCGGAGGCGATTTTGAGGGGATTTTCAGGGATTTTCGGGGATTTGAGAATTTTGCGGGATTTTGCTTCACTTTAGCATCAAACTTAGTGATTTTTGGAAGCTTTTGGGTGATTTTCCCTCAAATCCCACCCATTTTTTCTCAGAATTTCCCCAAAATTTCACCAAATTTCCTCCAAATTTCCCGATTTTTTTAGGAATTCCGGGCACTTTTCACCCAATCCCAAATTCTCTCCCTTCCCAAAATTCGGGAACACCCCAAAATCCCAAATTTCCGTTGATTTTATTCCCATTTTCCCTCAAATCCCGCCCGTTTTTTCTCGGAATTTCCCCAAAATTTCACCAAATTCCCCCAGTTTTCCCCATTTTTTTAGGAATTCCGGGCTCTTTTCATCCAATCCCAAATTCCCCCCCTCCCAAAATTTGGGAACACCCCAAAATCCCAAATTTCCATTGATTTTCTTCCCGTTTCGGGTGATTTTCCCTCAAATCCCGCCTGTTTTTTCTCGGAATTTCACCAAAATTTCACCAAATTTCTCCCAATTTCCCCATTTTTTTTTAGGAATTCCGGGCTCTTTTCACCCAATCCCAAATTCCCCCCCTCCCAAAATTTGGGAACACTCCAAAATCCCAAATTTCCGTTGATTTTATTCCCATTTTCCCTCAAATCCCGCCCGTTTTTTCTCGGAATTTCCCCAAAATTTCACCAAATTTCCCCCAATTTTCCCTATTTTTTTAGGAATTCCGGGCACTTTTCACCCAATCCCAAATTCTCTCCCTTCCCAAAATTCGGGAACACCCCAAAATCCCAAATTTCCATTGATTTTATTCCCATTTTCCCTCCAATCCCGCCCGTTTTTTCTCGGAATTTCGCCAAAATTTCACCAAATTTCCCCCAAATTTCCTGATTTTTTTAGGAATTCCGGGCACTTTTCACCCAATCCCAAATTTCCCCCCCTCCCAAAATTTGGGAACATTCCAAAATCCCAAATTTCCATTGATTTTCTTCCCGTTTTCGGTGATTTTCCCTCAAATCCCGCCCGTTTTTTCTCGGAATTTCACCAAAATTTCACCAAATTTCCCCCAAATTTCCCCATTTTTTTTAGGAATTCCGGGCTCTTTTCACCCAATCCCAAATTCCCCCCCTCCCAAAATTCAGGAACACCCCAAAATCCCAAATTTCCATTGATTTTATTCCCATTTTCCCTCCAATCCCGCCCGTTTTTTCTCGGAATTTCCCCAAAATTTCACCAAATTTCCCCCAAATTTCCCCTTTTTTTTTTAGGAATTCCGGGCACTTTTCACCCAATCCCAAATTCCCTCCCTCCCAAAATTTGGGAACTCCCCAAACCCCCAAACTTCCCTCGATTTTCCTCCCGTTTCGGCCGATTTCCCCTCAAATCCCGCCCGTTTTTTCTCGGAATTTCACCAAAATTTCACCAAATTTCCCCCAATTTTCCCCATTTTTTTAGGAATTCCGGGCTCTTTTCACCCAATCCCAAATTCTCTCCCCTCCCAAAATTTGGGAACACTCCAAAATCCCAAATTTCCATTGATTTTATTCCCATTTTCCCTCCAATCCCGCCCGTTTTTTCTCGGAATTTCGCCAAAATTTCACCAAATTTCCCCAAATTTCCCCATTTTTTTAGGAATTCCGGGCTCTTTTCACCCAATCCCAAATTCCCCCCCTCCCAAAATTTGGGAACACCCCAAACCCCCAAACCTCCCTCGATTTTCCTCCCGTTTTGGGTGATTTTCCCTCAAATCCCGCCCGTTTTTTCTCGGAATTTCGCCAAAATTTCACCAAATTTCCCCCAAATTTCCTGATTTTTTTAGGAATTCCGGGCACTTTTCACCCAATCCCAAATTGGGAACACCCCAAAATCCCAAATTTCCATTGATTTTCTTCCCGTTTCGGCCGCTTTTCCCTCTAATCCCGCCCGTTTTTTCTCGGAATTCCCCCAAATTTGCCCCGATTTTCCCGGTTTTTTTTCGGGAACGCCCCAGAACCTTCCGGAATTCCCGTTTTTCCCAGGATCCCCAGGGGCCCCCGCGCGGCCTGGCCTCGCTGCGCACGGCCCTGAGCATCCTGGAGAAGTACGGCCGCAACCTGCTGAGCCCGCGCCCGCCGCGCCACTGGAGAGCCGTGCGCTTCGGCAACCCCGTCTTCCGCAGCACCGTCGGCGCCATCCAGGTACCGAGCCACCACTTCTCCCCCCAAAAATCCCCCACTTCTTCCCCAAAAATCCCCTTTTTTTACCCCAAAAATCCCCTTTTTTTTACCCAAAAAATCCCGTTTTTTTGCCAAAAAAATGCCCATTTTTTACCAAAAAATTCCCATTTTTAACCCCAAAAAATCCCATTTTTTTGCCAAAAAAATTCCCATTTTTTACCAAAAAATTCCCATTTTTTTACCAAAAATTCCCATTTTTTATTAAAAAATTCCCGTTTTTTTCCCCCCAAAATACCCATATTTTTACCCAAAAATGGCATTTTTTACCAAAAAAATCCCTGATTTTTCCTCAAAAAATTCCCATTTTTTTTGCCAAAAATATCCCATTTTTTACCAAAAAATTTGCGTATTTTTACCAAAAAAATTCCCATTTTTTTACCAAAAAATTCCCATTTTTTTGCCAAAAAAATTCCCATTTTTCCCCAAAAAAATCCCTTTTTTTTACCCAAAAATGGCATTTTTTACCCAAAAAATCCCTGATTTTTCCTTCAAAAATTCCCATTTTTTTACCAAAAAATTTGCGTTTTTTTACCCAAAAAATGGCATTTTTTACCAAAAAATTCACATTTTTTTCCCAAAAAATTCCCATTTTTTACCAAAAAAATTCCCATTTTTTACCCCAAAAATTCCCATTTTTTACCAAAAAATTCCCATTTTTTTCCAAAAAAATTCGCATTTTTTTGCCAAAAAATTCCCATGTTTCACCAAAAAATTCCCATTTTTTTACCAAAAAATTCCCAATTTTTCCCAAAAAAATTCCCATTTTTTCCCCCCAAAATTCACATTTTTTACCCAAACAATTGCATTTTTTCCCAAAAAAATCCCCAATTTTTCCCTCAAAAATTTCCATTTTTTAACCAAAAATTCCCTTTTTTTTACCACAAAATTTGCGTTTTTTTACCCAAAAAATTCCCATTTTTTACCAAAAAAATCCCATTTTTAACAAAAAAAATCCCCGATTTTTCCTCAAAATTCCATTTTTTTGCCAAAAAATTCCCATTTTTTACCAAAAAAATTCCCATTTTTTACCAAAAAAATCGCATTTTTTACGAAAAAATCCCCGATTTTTCTTAAAAAAATTCGCATTTTTTTACCAAAAAAATCCCTGATTTTTCCTCAAAAAATTTGCGATTTTTGCAAAAATATTCCCATTTTTTACCAAAAAAGTCCCCAATTTTTTCCCCAAAATCCCCATTTTTCCCCCCAAATCCCCTCTTCTCCCCTCCGACCCCGTCTTCCGCAGCACCATCGGCGCCATCCAGGTCTGGGAGGCTCCAATTCCATATTTTCCCCAAAATCCCGTTTTTTTTCCCCAAAAAAATCCCCCTTTTTTTCCCAAAAATCCGCCCCAAATTCCCCCCCCCGGGCCCCGGCTCTGCCCCCTCACACAGGCCACGCCCACTGGGCAAAGCCACGCCCACTGCTTACGTCACGCCCACTGAGCAAAGCCACGCCCACTGAGCAAAGCCACGCCCACTGTTCTAAGCCACGCCCACTGCTCCAGGCACGTCCATCACCCCAAGCCACGCCCACTGTTCTAAGCCACGCCCACTGCCCCTCCCCGTCCTCTCCCAGTCCCCTCCCAGTACGAACCAGTAACCCTAAATCACCTCCCAGTCCCTCCCAGTCTCTCCCAGTCTCTCCCAATCCCTTCCCAGTTTGTCCCAGTTCATCCCAGTCCCCTCCCAGCCCCCTCCCAGTCCCTCCCAGTTCCCCCCAATCCCCTCCCAGCCCCCTTCCAGTTCACTCCCAGTCCCCTCCCAATCCCCTCCCAGTCCCTCCCAGTCTCTCCCAGTTCCCTCCCAGTCCCCTCCCAGTATAAACCAGTAACCCTAAATCACCTCCCAGTCCCTCCCAGTTCCCTCCCAGTCCCTCCCAGTCCCCCTCAGTTTGTCCCAGTTCATCCCAGTTCCCTCCCAGTATGAACAGGTAACACCTGAGTCCCCTCCCAATCCTCTCCCAGTCCCTCCCAGTCCCTCCCAGTCCCTCCCAGTTCCCTCCCAGTCCCCTCCCAGTATAAACCAGTAACCCTAAATCACCTCCCAGTCCCTCCCAGTCCCTCCCAGTTCCCTCCCAGTCCCTCCCAGTCCCTCTCAGTTTGTCCCAGTTCATCCCAGTTCCCTCCCAGTATGAACCGGTAACACCCGAGTCCCCTCCCAATCCCCTCCCAGTTCCCTCCCAGTCCCTTCCCAGTTTGTCCCAGTTCATCCCAGTCCCTCCCAGTCCTTCCCAGTCTCTCCCAGTTCCCTCCCCGTCACTCCCAGTCCCTCCCAGTCCCTCCCAGTTCATCCCAGTTCCCCTCCCAGTATGAACCAGTAACACCCGAGTCCCCTCCCAATCCCCTCCCAGTCCCTCCCAGTCCTCCCCGGTTCATCCCAGTCCCCTCCCAATCCCTTCCAGTCTCTCCCAATCCCCTCCCAGTCCCTCCCAGTCCCTCCCAGTTTTTCCCAGTTCATCCCAGTTCATCCCAATCCCTTCCCAGTTCCCTCCCAGTCCCTCCCAGTCCCCCCCAGTCCATCCCAATCCCCTCCCAGTCCCTCCCAATCCCCTCCCAGTCCCTCCCAGTCCCTCCCAGTACAAACCAGTATCCCCGCAGGGGGGCCGTTCCGTGCTCCGTCTCCTCGGTTACACGCAGGAGTCGGGGGAGGGGCTGAGTTTCCCTCCCCCCCCCGCGGGCCCGCAGCGCCCCCTGGTGGCCGCGGTCACGGCCGAGGTGCTGCTGCTGCGCGCCGAGCTCGACCTGCTGCTGCAGGTACTGGTTTGTACTGGTTTGGACTGGTTTGGACTGGTTTGGGGTCTGGGGGTACTGCAAGGGACTGGGAGGGACTGGGAGAGAGCTTGGGGTCACTGGGGTGGGGTTTGGGGTCACTGGGAGGGACTGGGATGGGTTTCAGGCTTAGTGGTTTGGGGTTTTTCCTTTACTGGTTTGTACTGGTTTCTACTGGTTTGGGGTCTGGGGGTACTGGGAGGGACTGGGAGTGACTGGGAGAGAGTTAGGAGTCACTGGGGTGGGGTTTGGGGTCACTGGGAGGGACTGGGATGGGTTTCAGGCTTACTGGTTTGGGTTTTTCCTTTACTGGTTTGTATTGATTTATACTGGTTTGGACTGGTTTGGGCTCTTGGGTTAACTGGGATGAACTGGGAGTGACTGGGAGCGACTGGGATGGGGTTTGGAGTCGCTAGGAGGGATTGGGATGGGTTTCAGGCTTACTGGTTTGGGGTTCTTTCTTTACTGGTTTATACTGGTTTGTACTGATTTCTACTGGTTTGGGGTCTGGGGTTACTGGGATGAACTGGGAGAGAGTTTGGGGTCACTGGGAGTGGATTTGGGCCTACTGGGAGTCACTGGTTTGGGGTTTTTGCCTTACTGGTTTGTACTGGTTTGGGGTCTGGGGTGACTGGGATGAACTGGGATGAACTGGGAGGAGACTGGGAGGGGATTTAGGGTTACTGGTTTATACTGGGAGGGAACTGGGTTGAACTGGGAGGGACTGGGAGGGAACTGGGAGGGACTGGGAAGGACTGGGAGGGGATTCGGGGTTACTGGTTTATACTGGGAGGGGACTGGGAGGGACTGGGAGGGGATTGGGAAGGAGCTGGGAGAGCTTTTGGGGATACTGGTTTGCACTGGGAGCGTTCTGGGCTTTACTGGTTTATACTGGGGCTTACCTGATTTGTACTGGGAGAGCACTGGGAGGGTCACTGGTCCGTACTGGTTTGTACTGGTTTATACTGGGAGCCTCTTGACTCCTTCTCTCTCCTTCCAGAACCGACACCCAAACCCCCAGTTTTTCACCGAGATCTTACTGGGAGGGGATGAGGTGAGACTGGTTTATACTGGGAGGGAACTGGGAGGGGACCGGGAAGGACTGGGAGGGACTGGGAGGGATTGGGAGGGAACTGGAAGGGACTGGGAGGGACTGGGAGGGACTGGGAGGGAACTGGGAGGGGATTCAGGATTACTGGTGCGTACTGGGAGGGAACTGGGAGGGACTGGGAGGGACTGGGAAGGGATTGGGATGAACTGGGAGGGACTGGAAGGGGACTGGGAGGGACTGGGAGGGACTGGGAGGGGATTGGGAGGGACTGGGAGGGGATTCGGGGTTACTGGTTTATACTGGGAGGGACTGGGAGGGACTGAGAAGGGACTGGGAGGGACTGGGAGGTTTTGGGAGGGAACTGGGAGGAACTGGGAGAGAACTGGGACAAACTGGGAGGGATCAAATCGGTCCATACTGGTTCGAACTGGTTTGAACTGGCGGCCGTTTGGCGCCCCCTAGTGGCCGCTGGCGTCGGACGCGCTGCCGGCGGCGAGCGAGGTCCTCCCGGCCGGTAGGGGGCGCTCTCACGGGAGGGGCCCAGGGGGATTTTGGGGGGAATTTGGGGGAATTTGGGGAAATTTGGGGGAATTTGGGGGAATTTGGGGGGTCCCGGGTGGGGTTTGGGGGGGCAGGAGGGGGAGGGGTGGGGGAAAAAGGGGATTTTGGGGGAAAAAAATGGGAATTTGGGGGGGAAATGGGGATTTTTTGGGGGAAAAAATGGGAATCTCGGTTAAAAAATGGGAATTTGGGGGAAAAACGGGCGATTTTGGGGAAAAAAAGGGAATTTTTGAGAAAAAAATGGGAATTTTGGGGGGAAAATTGGGATTTTTTGGGGGGAAAATTGGGAATTTTGGTTTTAAAAATGGGTATTTTGGGGAAAAATGGGAATTTTGGGGAAAAAAATGGGATTTTGGGGGAAAAAAGTGGGAATTTGGGGAAAAAACTGGGATGTTTGGTTTAAAAACTGGGAATTTTGAGGGGAAAAAAGAAACTTTTGGGGTGAAAAAATGACAATTTTGGTTAAAAAATGGCAATTTAGGTTAAAAACCAGGGGATTTTGGTTGTAAAAATGACAATTTTGGGAAAAACCTGGGAATTTTGCTTTAAAAAATGGCAATTTTGAGGGAAAAAAGGGAATTTGGGGGGGAAAAAAGGGAATTTTGGGGTTTAAAAAATGGTAATTTTGGGAAAAACCCGGGAATTTTGGGTTTGAAAAAATGGGAATTTTGAGGAAAAAATGGAATTTTGGGTTTAAAAATGGCAATTTTGGTTAAAAACTGGGGAATTTTGGGTTTAAAAATGGCAATTCTGGTTAAAAAATGGGAGTTTGGGTTTAAAAAAAGGGAATTTTGGTTGAAACCCGGGAATTTTGGTTTAAAAAAGGGGAATTTTGGTTAAACCTGGGGAATTTTGGGTTTAAAAATGGCAATTTTGGTTAAAAACGTGGGAATTTAGGGGGGGAAAAAGGGAATTTTGAGGAAAAAATGGAATTTTGGGTTTAAAAATGGCAATTTTGGTTAAAACTCGGCAATTTTGGGGGAAAAAAGGGGAATTTTGGTTAAAACCTGGGAATTTTGGTTTAAAAAATGGCAATTTTGGTTTAAAAAAGGGGAATTTTGGTTAAACCCGGGGAATTTTGGGTTTAAAAATGGCAATTTTGGTTAAAAACGTGGGAATTTGGGGGGAGAAAAGGAAAATTTTGAGGAAAAAATGGAATTTTGGGTTTTAAAATGGCAATTTTGGTTAAAACTCGGCAATTTTGGGGGAAAAAAGGGGAATTTTGGTTTAAAAAGGGGGAATTTTGGTTAAAAACGCAGGAATTTCGGGGAAAAAGTGGGAATTTTGAGGAAAAAATTGAATTTTGGGTTTAAAAATGACAATTTTGGTTAAAAATTGGGAATTTTGGGTTTAAAAATGGTAATTTTGGTTAAAACCTGGGAATTTTGGTTTAAAAAATGGCAATTTTGATTAAAAAATGCGGATTTTGGTTTAAAAAAGGGGAATTTTGGTTAAAAACCCCGGAATTTTAGGGGAAAAAGTGGGAATTTCGGTTAAAAAATGGAATTTTGGGTTTAAAAATGACAATTTTGGCTAAAAATTGGGAATTTTGGGTTTAAAAAATGGGAATTTCGGGGCAGGGCGGGGTTGCTTTGATGTCCCCTCCCCCCCCCAGGCGGCGGCGCCCCCCCCGAGGAGGGGGTGGGGGAGGGGCGGGGCTGGAGCTGCCGCAGCTGCACCTTCCGGAACCCCTCCCCCCACGTGCTGTGCCAGGTGTGCGAGCGCCCCCGGCTGGCCCGGAGGCCTCCGGTGAGAGATTTGGGGTGAAAAAGGGGGATTTTGGGCAAAAAGGGGGATTTGGGGGGGAAAACGGGGAGTTTGGGGGGGAAAAATGGGGATTTTGGGAAAGAAATGGGGGTTTGGGGGGAAAAATGGGGATTTTGGGAAAGAAATGGGGGTTTGGGGGGAAAAATGGGGATTTTGGGTAAAAAGGGGGGTTTGGGGGGAAAAATGGGGATTTTGGGAAAGAAATGGGGATTTGGGGGGAAAAATGGGGATTTGGGGAAAGAAATGGGGAGTTTGGGGGGAAAAATGGGGATTTTGGGTAAAAAGGGGGGTTTGGGGGGAAAAATGGGGATTTTGGGTAAAAAGGGGGAGTTTGGGGAAAAAAAATGGGGATTTGGGGGGTAAAAATGGGGATTTTTGGAGGGAAAAAGGGGGTTTTGGGGGAAAAAATTGGGAGTTTGGAAAAAAATTTGGGGTTTGGGGGGGAAAAAGGGGAGTTTGGGGGGAAAAATGGGGATTTGGGGAAAAATTTGGGAGTTTGGGGGGAAAAATGGCGATTTTGGGGGAAAAATTTGGGGATTTGGGGGAAAAAAGGGGATTTGGGGGAAAAAGGGGGATTTTGCGGGGAAAAATGGGGATTTTGGGTAAAAATGGGGGAGTTTGGGGGGAAAAGGGGGATTTTTGGCGAAAAATTTGGGAGTTTGGGGAAAAGAGGGGGTTTGGGGGGAAAAATGAGGATTTTGGGTAAGAAAGGGGAGTTTTGGGGGGAAAAATTGGGGGATTTGGGGGGAAAATTTTGGGGATTTTTGGGAGAAAAATGGGGATTTTGGGGGTAAAAATGTGGATTTTCTGGAGAAAAACTTGGGGATTTGGGGGTAAAATGGGATTTTGAGGGGAAAAATGGGGATTTTGGGTAAAAAGGGGGGAGTTTGGGGAAAAAAGGGGGGAGATTGGGGGAAAAATGGGGATTTTTGGGAGAAAAATTTGGGGTTTTTTTTAGTAAAATGGGGCTTTCGGGGGTAAAATGGGGATTTTGGGGGGAAAAATGGGGATTTTGGGCAAAAAAGGGGGAGTGTGGGGGAAAAAATGGGTATTTTGGGGGAAAAATTGGGAATTTTGGGCTTTTTTAGATAAAATTGGTGTTTTTACCAGAAAAAAATGGGGATTTCAGAGAAAAATGAGAGATTTTGGGTGGAAAACCAGGATTTGGTGGGAAAGTGGGAATTTTGGGTGGAAAAACGGCGATTTTGGGGTTCTCACTTGGATTTGGGTGCCTCCAGCCCCGCCTGGAGCCCGCCCAGGCCTGGCCCTGCCCCCGCTGCACCTTCCTGAACCCCGGCCCCTCCCCCACCTGTGAGGCCTGCGGGGAGGCCCCGCCCCCTGCCGGTGACGTCACTTCCTGCCAGCCCACACCCCCTCCCGCTGCTGTTCCCGCCACTTCCGGGTTGGATCCACCCACTTCCGGTTCTAGCCACACCCCTTCCGGATTGGATCCGCCCACTTCCGGTTCTGACCGCGCCACTTCCGGGTTGGAAACAACAACTTCCTGTGTTGGCCACGCCTCTTCCGGGTTGAATGATGTCACTTCCGGGTTTGACTCCGCCCCTTCCGGTGGTGGGATTTCGACTTCCGGGTGTGGCCCCGCCCCTTCCCGTGATGCTTTGCGGCAGCGGAAGATGCTGGAGGAAGGGCGCCGCCTGGTGGCGCTCGTGAGGGTGAGGAGATGTCGGGGGTGGGGAGGGAGATTTGGGGATTTTGGGGCAGTTTTGGGGATTTGGGGGAATTTTGGGGAATTTTGAGTAGATTTTCAAAGAATCTAGGAATTTTGGGGATTTTTAGGGGATTTTTGGGGATTTTAGGGATTTTTGAGGAGTTTTTGGGGATTTTTTGGGGAATTTTGGGGATTTTTGGGAATTTTCGGGGATTTCCAAAATTCATAAAAATTCACAAAAGTTCACAAAAATTCCCCAAAATTCCCCAAAGTTCCCCAAAATTTTCCAAAAGTCACAAAAATTCAGAGACATTCACGAAAATCCCTCAAAATTTTCCAAAAGTCACAAAGTTCACAAAAACGCGCAAAAATTTTCCCAAAGTCAGAAAAGTTCACAAAAATTCACAAAAATTTTCCAAAAACTCACAAAAATTCACAAGAATTCTCCTAAATTTTTGAAGTCCCAAAACTTCACAAAAATTCACAAAAATCCCCCCAAATTTTCCATAAGTCACCAAAATTCACAAAAATTCATGGAAATTCACAAAAAAATGTAGAAATTCATAAAGATTCGCAAAAATTCATAAAAACTCCTAAAAATCCCCTAAAATTTTCCAAGAGTCACAAAAATTCACAAAAATTTACAAAAATTCCTAAAAATTCGTAAAAATTCGTAAAAATACACAAAAATTCATTAAAACTCATAAAAATACACAAAATTTCACAAAAATCCCCCCAAATTTTCCAAAATTTGCAAAAATTTGCAAAAAAATCACAGAAATTCCCAAAAACTCCCCAAAATCCCAAAAATCCCCAAAATTCTCCAAAATCTCGGGATTTTTTAGGGAATTCTGGGAATTCTCCCAGAATTCCCCCAATTTTTCTCTTTTTCCCCCCCAACCTCCCCCTTTTTCCCCTCCCCCACTCCTCCCTCACCCTCCCCTCCCCCCCCCCCAGGCCGCCGAATCCCAGGGCCTCCCCCCAGAATCCCTCAGCCCCTCCCTCCTCGCCCCTCCCCCCCCGGGCCCCTCCCCCACCTCCCCCGAATCCCAAATCCGGCACTTCCGGAGCCACCTCGGAGGGGTCCTCAAGGCCCTGCAGGGGGCGGAGCCTGAAGGGGGCGGGGCCTCGCTGGGGCCTTTCTCATTGGCCGAAGCCGCCTGGGCGTGGCTGGAGGGGGAGGGGAGCCTGGACCGAGCTCGCCGCGCTCTGATTGGCCGCAGGAAGCAGCAGGTAAAGGGGGGAGGGGCTGCGGGGTCGGGGTTCAAGATGGCGGAGTTTGGGGGCGGGGCTTTGGAATTTGGGGTCAAAATGGCGGAAATTGGGGCGGGGCTTCAAAATTTGGGGTGAAAATGGCGGAATTTGTGGGCGTGGCCTAAAAATTTGGATTCAAGATGGCGGAATTTGGGGGCGTGGCCTGAAAATTTGGGCTCAAAATGGCGGAAATTGGGGGCGGGGCTTCAAAATTTGGATTCAAAATGGCGGAATTTGGGGGCGTGGCCTCAAAATCTCGATTCAAAATGGCGGAATTTGGGGGCGTGGCCTAAAAATTTGGATTCAAAATGGCGGAATTTGAGGGCGTGGCCTAAAATTTGGTGTCAAAATGGCGGAATTTGGGGGCGGGGCTTCAAAATTTGGATTCAAAATGGCGGAATTTGGGGGCGTTGCTTCAAAATTTGGATTCAAGATGGCGGAATTTGGGGGCGTGGCCTGAAAATTTGGATTCAAAATGGCGGAATTTGGGGGCGGGGCTTCAAAATTTGGGGTCAAAATGGCGGAATTTGGGGGCGTGGCCTAAAAATTTGGATTCAAAATGGCGGAATTTGGGGGGCGTGGCCTAAAAATTTGTGGGCAAAATGGCGGAATTTGGGGGCGTGGCGTAAAATTTTGGGGCGAAAATGGCGGAATTTGAGGGCGTGGCCTGAAAATTTGGATTCAAGATGGCGGAATTTGGGGGCGTGGCCTGAAAATTTGGATTCAAAATGGCGGAATTTGGGGGCGGGGCTTCAAAATTTGGGGTCAAAATGGCGGAATTTGGGGGCGTGGCCTCAAAATGTCGATTCAAAATGGCGGAATTTGGGGGCGTGGCCTAAAAATTGGATTCAAAATGGCGGAATTTGGGGGCGTGGCCTGAAAATTTGGGTTTAAAATGGCGGAATTTGGGGGCGTGGCTTCAAAATTTGGATTCAAGATGGCGGAATTTGGGGGCGTGGCCTAAAAATTTGGGTTCAAAATGGCGGAATTTGGGGGCGGGGCTTCAAAATTTGGATTCAAGATGGCGGAATTTGGGGGTGTGGCCTAAAAATTTGGGTTCAAAATGGCGGAATTTGGGGGCGTGGCCTAAAAATTTGGGTTCAAAATGGCGGAATTTGGGGGCGTGGCCTGAAAATTTGGGGTCAAAATGGCGGAAATTGGGGGCGTGGCCTAAAAATTTGGATTCAAAATGGCGGAATTTGGGGGCGGGGCTTCAGAAAATGGGGATTTTTAGAGGTTTTTTACTGGTTTATACTGGTTTGTACTGGTCCAAACCAGTCCAAAGTAGTTCAAACCAGTCTAAAGTGGTCCATACTCGTCCAGACTGGTCCATACTGGTCCATACTGGTCCAAACCGGTCTGTTTTAGGCCATTTTTCACCCCAAAATGGCATTTTTTGCTGGTTTATACTGGTTTGTACTGGTCCAAACCGCTCCAAACCGGTCGAGACCACTCCAAACCACTCCGAACCAGTCCGTACTGGTCCGAACCGGTCCGTACTGGTCCAAACTGGTCCGCACTGGTCAAAACCGGTCCATTTTTAGTCCCAAATGGGGTTTTTAAGTAGTTTGTACTGGTTTGTACTGACCTATACTGGTTTATAGTGGTTTATACTGGTCCAAACTGCTCCAAACCAGTCCGAACCAGTCCGTACTGGTTCATACTGGTCCAAACTCGTCCAAACCGGTCCATTTCAGGCTGCTTTTTGCCCAAAAATGGGGATTTCGACTGGTTTATACTGGTTTCTACTGGTTTCTATTGGTTTCTACTGGTCGAAACCACTCTGAACCAGTCCAAACCAGTCCAAACCAGTCTAAAGTGGCCGCTACTGGTTTGAACTGGTCCACAATGGTCCAAACTGGTCCAAACTGGTCCGTTTTAGGCCATTTTTCACCCCAAAACGGCATTTTTTACTGGTTTCTACTGGTTTCTCCTGCTCCAAACCGCTCCAAACCGGTCGAGACCACTCCAAACCACTCCGAACCAGTCCGAACCAGTCCGAACCGGTCTGTACTGGTCCAAACTGGTCCAAACTGGTCCACTTTAGGCCGTTTTTCACCCCAAAATGACGTTTTTTACTGGTTTATACTGGTTTGTACTGGTCCAAAACACTCCAAACCAGTCGAGACCACTCCAAACCAGTCTGAGCCAGTCTAAAACGATCGGAACTGGTCCATACTGGTCCATACTGGTCTGAACTGGTCCAAATTGGTCCAAACTGGTCCAAACTGGTCCATTTTAGGCCGATTTTTATCCCAAAATGGGGACTTATACTGGTTTATACTGGTTTTTACTGGTTTATAGTGGTCCAAACCGCTCCAAACCAGTCCGAACCAGTCTGAGCCAGTCTAAAACGGTCGGCACTGGTCCATACTGGTCCAAACTGGTCCAAACCGGTCTGTTTCAGGCCATTTTTCACCCCAAAATGGGTTTTTTTACTGGTTTCTACTGGTTTCTCCTGCTCCAAACCGCTCCAAACCGGTCGAGACCACTCCAAACCACTCCGAACCAGTCCGAACCAGTCCGAACCAGTCTGTACTGGTCCAAACTGGTCCAAACTGGTCCACTTTAGGCCGTTTTTCACCCCAAAATGACGTTTTTTACTGGTTTATACTGGTTTGTACTGGTCCAAAACACTCCAAACCAGTCGAGACCACTCCAAACCAGTCTGAGCCAGTCTAAAACGATCGGAACTGGTCCATACTGGTCCGAACTGGTCCGAACTGGTCCAAACTGGTCCATTTTAGGCCGATTTTTATCCCAAAATGGGGACTTATACAGGTTTATACTGGTTTATACTGGTCCAAACCGCTCCAAACCAGTCCGAACCAGTCTGAGCCAGTCTAAAACGGTCGGCACTGGTCCATACTGGTCCAAACTGGTCCAAACCGGTCTGTTTCAGGCCATTTTTCACCCCAAAATGGGTTTTTTTACTGGTTTCTACTGGTTTCTCCTGCTCCAAACCGCTCCAAACCGGTCGAGACCACTCCAAACCACTCCGAACCAGTCCGAACCAGTCCGAACCAGTCTGTACTGGTCCAAACTGGTCCAAACTGGTCCACTTTAGGCCGTTTTTCACCCCAAAATGACGTTTTTTACTGGTTTATACTGGTTTGTACTGGTCCAAAACACTCCAAACCAGTCGAGACCACTCCAAACCAGTCTGAGCCAGTCTAAAACGATCGGAACTGGTCCATACTGGTCCGAACTGGTCCGAACTGGTCCAAACTGGTCCATTTTAGGCCGATTTTTATCCCAAAATGGGGACTTATACAGGTTTATACTGGTTTATACTGGTCCAAACTGCTCCAAACCAGTCTAAAGCAGTCTGAGCCAGTCTAAAACGGTCGGCACTGGTCCATACTGGTCCAAACTGGTCCAAACCGGTCCGTTTTAGGCCATTTTTCACCCCAAAACGGCATTTTTTACTGGTTTCTACTGGTTTCTACTGCTCCAAACCGCTCCAAACCGGTCGAGACCACTCCAAACCAGTCCGAACCAGTCCAAACCAGTCCGAACCAGTCCGTACTGGTCCAAACTGGTCCAAACTGGTCCATTTCAGGCCACTTTTTGGCCCCAAAATGGGGTTTTTTACTGGTTTATACTGGTTTTTACTGGTTTATAGTGGTCCAAACCGCTCCAAACCAGTCCGAACCAGTCTGAGCCAGTCTAAAACGATCGGCACTGGTCCATACTGGTCCATACTGGTCCGAACTGGTCCATTTTAGGCCATTTTTCACCCCAAAATGGGGTTTTTTACTGGTTTCTACTGGTTTCTCCTGCTCCAAACCGCTCCAAACCGGTCGAGACCACTCCAAACCACTCCGAACCAGTCCGAACCAGTCCGTACTGGTCCGAACTGGTCCAAACTGGTCCGCACTGGTCAAAACCGGTCCATTTTAGGCCATTTTTCACCCCAAAACGGCATTTTTACTGGTTTGTACTGGTTTATACTGGTCCAAAACACTCTAAACCAGTCGAGACCACTCCAAACCAGTCTGAGCCAGTCTAAAACGATCGGAACTGGTCCATACTGGTCCGAACTGGTCCGAACTGGTCCAAACTGGTCCATTTTAGGCCGATTTTTATCCCAAAATGGGGACTTATACAGGTTTATACTGGTTTATACTGGTCCAAACTGCTCCAAACCAGTCTAAAGCAGTCTGAGCCAGTCTAAAACGGTCGGCACTGGTCCATACTGGTCCAAACTGGTCCAAACCGGTCCGTTTTAGGCCATTTTTCACCCCAAAACGGCATTTTTTACTGGTTTCTACTGGTTTCTACTGCTCCAAACCGCTCCAAACCGGTCGAGACCACTCCAAACCAGTCCGAACCAGTCCAAACCAGTCCGAACCAGTCCGTACTGGTCCAAACTGGTCCAAACTGGTCCATTTCAGGCCACTTTTTGGCCCCAAAATGGGGTTTTTTACTGGTTTATACTGGTTTTTACTGGTTTATAGTGGTCCAAACCGCTCCAAACCAGTCCGAACCAGTCTGAGCCAGTCTAAAACGATCGGCACTGGTCCATACTGGTCCATACTGGTCCGAACTGGTCCATTTTAGGCCATTTTTCACCCCAAAATGGGGTTTTTTACTGGTTTCTACTGGTTTCTCCTGCTCCAAACCGCTCCAAACCGGTCGAGACCACTCCAAACCACTCCGAACCAGTCCGAACCAGTCCGAACCGGTCTGTACTGGTCCAAACTGGTCCAAACTGGTCCGCACTGGTCAAAACCGGTCCATTTTAGGCCATTTTTCACCCCAAAACGGCATTTTTACTGGTTTGTACTGGTTTATACTGGTCCAAAACACTCTAAACCAGTCGAGACCACTCCAAACCAGTCTGAGCCAGTCTAAAACGATCGGAACTGGTCCATACTGGTCCGAACTGGTCCAAACTGGTCCAAACTGGTCCATTTTAGGCCGATTTTTATCCCAAAATGGGGACTTATACTGGTTTATACTGGTTTATACTGGTCCAAACTGCTCCAAACCGGTCTAAAGCAGTCTGAGCCAGTCTAAAACGGTCGGCACTGGTCCGTACTGGTCCATACTGGTCCAAACCGGTCCATTTCAGGCCATTTTTCACCCCAAAATGGCATTTTTTACTGGTTTATACTGGTTTCTCCTGCTCCAAACCGGTCGAGACCACTCCAAACCAGTCCGAACCAGTCCGAACCAGTCCGAACCAGTCCGTACTGGTCCATACTGGTCCAAACCGGTCCATTTCAGGCCATTTTTCACCCCAAAACGGCATTTTTTACTGGTTTATACTGGTTTGTACTGGTCCAAACCGTTCCAAACCGGTCGAGACCACTCCAAACCAGTCCGAACCAGTCCGAACCAGTCCGAACCAGTCTGTACTGGTGCAAACTGGTCCAAACTGGTCCATTTCAGGCCACTTTTTGGCCCCAAAATGGGTTTTTTTACTGGTTTCTACTGGTTTCTCCTGCTCCAAACCGCTCCAAACCGGTCGAGACCACTCCGAACCACTCCGAACCAGTCCGTACTGGTCCGAACCGGTCCGTACTGGTCCAAACTGGTCCGCACTGGTCAAAACCGGTCCATTTTAGGCCATTTTTCACCCCAAAACAGCATTTTTTACTGGTTTATACTGGTTTCTACTGCTCCAAACTGCTCCAAACCAGTCCAAACCAGTCTGAGCCAGTCTAAAACGATTGGCACTGGTCCATACTGGTCCGAACCGGTCCGAACTGGTCCAAACTGGTCCATTTTAGGCCGATTTTTATCCCAAAATGGGGATTTATACAGGTTTATATTGGTTTATACTGGTCCAAACTGCTCCAAACCGGTCTAAAGCAGTCTGAGCCAGTCTAAAACGGTCGGCACTGGTCCGTACTGGTCCATACTGGTCCAAACCGGTCTGTTCTAGGCCGTTTTTCACCCCAAAATGGCATTTTTTACTGGTTTTTACTGGTTTCTCCTGCTCCAAACCGGTCGAGACCACTCCAAACCAGTCCGAACCAGTCCGAACCAGTCCGAACCAGTCCGTACTGGTCCATACTGGTCCAAACTGGTCCATTTCAGGCCATTTTTCACCCCAAAATGGCATTTTTTACTGGTTTATACTGGTTTGTACTGGTCCAAACCGTTCCAAACCGGTCGAGACCACTCCAAAACACTCCGAACCCGTCCAAACCAGTCCGAACCAGTCTGTACTGGTGCAAACTGGTCCAAACTGGTCCATTTCAGGCCACTTTTTGGCCCCAAAATGGGTTTTTTTACTGGTTTCTACTGGTTTCTCCTGCTCCAAACCGCTCCAAACCGGTCGAGACCGCTCCAAACCAGTCCGAACCAGTCCATATCGGTCCATACTGGTCTGAACTGGTCCGAACTGGTCCATACTGGTCCCAGTTGCAGCTGCTGTCCGGCCTGGGCTTCCCGGAGCGAGCGGCGGCGGCGGCGGCGCTGCAGCGGCACGGGGGCGGCCACTGGGGGGCGCTGTGCGAGCTGCAGGGGCGGAGGCTCCGCCCCCTCCGCTTACGTCACTTCCGGGGGGAGGAGCCAGGGCTGGACTTCAACAGGGCCGACCAGCAGGTAACTGGGAGGGGACTGGGAGGGACTGGGAGGGGATTGGGGGGGTGTGGGGGGGAGTGGGAGGGGATTGGGAGGGACTGGGAGGGGATTGGGAGGGGCTGGGAGGGACTGGGAGGGACTGGGAGGGGACTGGGAGGGACTGGGAGGGAACTGGGGGGGATTGGGAGAGACTGGGAGGGATTGGGAGGGACTGGGAGGGACTGGGAGGGGATTGGGAGAGACTGGGAGGGGATTGGGAGGGACTGGGAGGGACTGGGAGGGGATTGGGGGGGACTGGGAGGGACTGGGAGGGACTGGGAGGGGATTGGGAGGGATTGGGAGGGACTGGGAGGGACTGGGAGGGGATTGGGAGGGACTGGGAGTGGATTGGGAGGGAACTGGGAGGAACTGGGAGGAACTGGGAGGGAACTGGGAGGGACTGGGAGGGAACTGGGAGGGACTGGGAGGGGATTGGAGGGGATTGGGAGGGAACTGGGACAAACTGGGAGGGACTGGGAGGGACTGGGAGGGGATTGGGGGGGATTGGGAGGGACTGGGAGGGACTGGGAGGGACTGGGAGGGGACTGGGAGGGGATTCGGGGTTACTGGTTTATAGTGGGAGGGACTGGGAGCAACTGGGACGGGAGTGAGAGGGAACTGGGATCGAACTGGGAGGGAACTGGGAGGGACCGGGAGGGACTGGGAGGGACTGGGATGGTTTTCAGGCTTACTCATTTGGGGTTTTTCCCTTACTGGTTTCTACTGGTTTCTACTGGTTTGGGGTCTGGGGTTACTGGGATGAACTGGGATGAACTGGGATGAACTGGGAGTGGATTTGTTGTCACTGGGAGTGGGTTTGGGGTCTCTGGTCCTTACTGGTTTGGTATTTTTCCCTTACTGGTTCATATTGGTTTGGGGTTTTTTCTTAATTGGTTCATACTGGTTTGTACTGGTTTGGGGTCTGGGGTTACTGGGATGAACTGGGACGAACTGGGATGAACTGGGATGAACTGGGAGTGCATTTGGGGTCACTGGGAGGGACTGGGATGGGTTTCAGGCTTACTGGTTTGGGGTTTTTTCCTTACTAGTTTATACTGGTCTATACTGGTTCTTACTGGTTTGGGGTCTGGGGTTACTGGGATGAACTGGGATGAACTGGGATGAACTGGGATGAACTGGGATGAACTGGGAGTGGATTTGGGGTCACTGGGAGTGGATTTGGGCTTACTGGGAGTCACTGGTTTGGGGTTTTTCCCTTACTGGTTCGTACTGGTTTGGGGTTTTTTCTTAATTGGTTCATACTGGTTTGTACTGGTTTGGGGTCTGGGGTTACTGGGATGAACTGGGATGAACTGGGATGAACTGGGAGTGGGTTTGGGGTCACTGGGAGTGGATTTGGGCCTACTGGGAGTCACTGGTTTGGTGGTTTTTCCCTTACTGGTTTGTACTGGTTTGTACTGGTTTGTACTGGTTTGGGGTCTGGGGTTACTGGGATGAACTGGGATGAACTGGGATGAACTGGGAGTGCATTTGGGGTCACGGGGAGGGACTGGGATGGGTTTCAGGCTTACTGGTTTGGGGTTTTTTCCTTACTGGTTTCTACTGGTTTATAGTGGTTCTTACTGGTTTGGGGTCTGGGGTTACTGGGATGAACTGGGACGAACTGGGATGGACTGGGAGTGGATTTGGGGTCACTGGGAGTGGATTTGGGCCTACTGGGAGTCACTGGTTTGGGGTTTTTTCCTTAGTGGTTCATACTGGTTTGGGGTGTTTTCCTTACTGGTTTATACTGGTTTCTACTGGTTTGGGGTCTGGGGTTACTGGGATGAACTGGGATGAACTGGGATGAACTGGGATGAACTGGGAGTGCATTTGGGGTCACTGGGAGGACTGGGATGGGTTTCAGGTTTACTGGTATGGGGTTTTTTCCTTACTGGTTTATACTGGTTCATACTGGTTTGGGGTTTTTTGTTACTGGTTCTTACTGGTTCTTACTGGTGCCCCTGGCCCCCCGCAGGCCCTGGTGCGGCAGATCCTGGCCACGTTGCCCGTGGCCAGCTGGGGCCGGGCCTCGCTGGTGGCCGGGCTGGGCCGCGAGCTGGGCCTGGGGCTGGTGGGCGATCCCAGTAAGGAACCTTTACTGGGAGAACTGGTGGAGGCCGTGGGGTCCTGCCCGGACCGGGCTGCCCTGCGCAGACGCCTGCGCTGCGAGTGCGCCGTGTGCGGCTGGGGGCTGCCCCGGCAACTGGTGCGTACTGGGAGGGACTGGGAGGGACTGGGAGGGACTGGGAGGGGACTGGGAGGGACTGGGAGGGGATTGGGGGGGACTGGGAGGGACTGGGAGGGACTGGGAGGGACTGGGAGGGAACTGGGAGGGACTGGGAGGGGAATGGGGGGGACTGGGAGGGACTGGGAGGGACTGGGAGGGGATTGGGAGGGACTGGGATGGGATTGGGGGGGACTGGGAGGGATTGGGAGGGACTGGGAGGGATTGGGAGGGAACTGGGAGGGACTGGGAGGGACTGGGAGGGGATTGGGAGGGACTGGGAGGGACTGGGAGGGACTGGGAGGGACTGGGAGGGGAATGGGAGGGACTGGGAGGGACTGGGAGGGAACTGGGGGGGAACTGGGAGGGGACTGGGAGGGAACTGGGAGGGATTGGGGGGGATTGGGGGGGACTGGGAGGGGACTGGTTTGTACTGGGAGGGACTGGGAGGCAACTGGGAGGGAACTGGGAGGGACTGGGAGGGGAATGGGGGGGACTGGGAGGGACTGGGAGGGAACTGGGAGGGACTGGGAGGGGAATGGGGGGGACTGGGAGGGACTGGGAGGGAACTGGGAGGGACTGGGAGGGACTGGGAGGGGATTGGGAGGGACTGGGAGGGACTGGGAGGGGATTGGGAGGGGACTGGGAGGGAACTGGGAGCGACTGGGAGGGACTGGGAGGGGATTTAGGGTTACTGGTTTATACTGGGAGGGGACTGGGAGGGACTGGGAGCGAGTGGGAGCAACTGGGATGAACTGGGATGAACTGGGACGAACTGGTCTGTACTGGTTTGGTGTTTTAATGGCTGCAATTCCCTCCGCGGCCACCTGGGGGCAGCAGCTCCAATGGGTTTTACACCTCACTGGTTTATACTGGTTCATACTGGTTTATACTGGTTTATACCGGTTTGTATTGGCTTATACTGGTTTCTACTGGTTTGTACTGGTCCATACTGGTCCATACTGGTCCGTACTGGTTATACTGGTCCATACTAGTTCGTACTGGTTCGTAGAAGTTCATGGTGGTTCCATCTGGTTCATAGTGGTCCGTACTGGTTTATACTGGTCCATACTCGTCTATACTGGTTATAATGGTCCATACTGGTCCATATTAGTTCGTACTGGTCTGTAGTAGTTCATAGTGGTTGCTACTGGTTCGTACTGGTTTATAGTGGTCCATACTGGTTTGTACTGGTTTATACTGGTTTATACTGATCCATACCGGTCCATACTGGTTCATACTGGTTTATACTGGTTATACTGGTCCATACTAGTTCATACTGGTCCGTAGCGGTTCATAGTGGCTCCTACTGGTTCATAGTGGCTCGTAGTGGTCCATACTGGTTCCTACTGGTTCCTACTGGTTTATACCGATTTCTACCGGTCCATACTGGTCCATACTGGTTTATACTGGTTATACTGGTCCATACTAGTTCATACTGGTCCGTAGCGGTTCATAGTGGCTCCTACTGGTTCATAGTGGCTCATAGTGATTCATACTGGTTCCTACTGGTTTATACTGGTTTATACCGATTTCTACCGCTCCGTACTGGTCCATACTGGTTTATACTGGTTATACTGGTCCATACTAGTTCATACTGGTCCGTAGCGGTTCATAGTGGCTCCTACTGGTTTATAATGGCTCATAGTGGTTCCTACTGGTTCCTACTGGTTTATACCGATTTCTACCAGTCCATACTGGTCCGTACTGGTTTATACTGGTTATACTGGTGCAGATGCAGTGGCTGCCGGGCTGCTCGTGCCCGCTGTGCCCCGAGTGCTTCCGGCTGCACTGGGGGGCCGGGAGCCGCTTACTGGGATGGACTGGGATGAACTGGGATGGACTGGGATGGACTGGTTTGGGGCTCGGGGTTACTGGGATGAACTGGGATGAACTGGGATGAACTGGTCTGTACTGGTTTGGTGTTTTAATGGCTGCAATTCCCTCCGCGGCCACCTGGGGGCAGCAGCTCCAATGGGTTTTACACCTCACTGGTTTATACTGGTTCATACTGGTTTATACTGGTTTATACCGGTTTGTATTGGCTTATACTGGTTTCTACTGGTTTGTACTGGTCCATACTGGTCCATACTGGTCCGTACTGGTTATACTGGTCCATACTAGTTTGTACTGGTTCGTAGAAGTTCATGGTGGTTCCATCTGGTTCATAGTGGTCCGTACTGGTTTATACTGGTCCATACTGGTCTATACTGGTTATAATGGTCCATACTGGTCCATACTGGTCCATATTAGTTCATACTGGTCTGTAGTAGTTCATAGTGGTTGCTACTGGTTCGTACTGGTTTATAGTGGTCCATACTGGTTTGTACTGGTTTATACTGGTTTATACTGATCCATACCAGTCCATACTGGTTCATACTAGTTTATACTGGTTATACTGGTCCATATTAGTTCATAGGGGTCCGTAGCGGTTCATAGTGGCTCCTACTGGTTTATAATGGCTCATACTGGTTCATACTGGTTCCTACTGGTTTATACCGATTTCTACCGCTCCGTACTGGTCCATACTGGTTTATACTGGTTATACTGGTCCATACTAGTTCATACTGGTCCGTAGCGGTTCATAGTGGCTCCTACTGGTTTATAATGGCTCATAGTGGTTCCTACTGGTTCCTAGTGGTTTATACCGATTTCTACCAGTCCATACTGGTCCTTACTGGTTTATACTGGTTATACTGGTGCAGATGCAGTGGCTGCCGGGCTGCTCGTGCCCGCTGTGCCCCGAGTGCTTCCGGCTGCACTGGGGGGCCGGGAGCCGCTTACTGGGATGGACTGGGATGAACTGGGATGGACTGGGATGGACTGGTTTGGGGCTCGGGGTTACTGGGATGAACTGGGATGAACTGGGATGAACTGGTCTGTACTGGTTTGGTGTTTTAATGGCTGCAATTCCCTCCGCGGCCACCTGGGGGCAGCAGCTCCAATGGGTTTTACACCTCACTGGTTTATACTGGTTCATACTGGTTTATACTGGTTTATACCGGTTTGTATTGGCTTATACTGGTTTCTACTGGTTTGTACTGGTCCATACTGGTCCATACTGGTCCGTACTGGTTATACTGGTCCATACTAGTTTGTACTGGTTCGTAGAAGTTCATGGTGGTTCCATCTGGTTCATAGTGGTCCGTACTGGTTTATACTGGTCCATACTCGTCTATACTGGTTATACTGGTCCATACTGGTCCATACTGGTCCATACTGGTCCATACTAGTTCGTACTGGTCTGTAGTAGTTCATAGTGGTTCCTACTGGTTCATAGTGGTTCGTAGTGGTCCATACTGGTTCCTACTGGTTTATACTGGTTTATAGCGATCCATACTGGTCCATACTGGTCCATACTGGTTTATACTGGTTATACTGGTCCATACTAGTTCATACTGGTCCGTAGAGGTTCATAGTGGCTCCTACTGGTTCATAATGGCTCATAGTGATCCATACTGGTTCGTACTGGTTCCTACTGGTTTATACCGCTTTCTACCGCTCCGTACTGGTCCGTACTGGTTTATACTGGTTATACTGGTCCATACTAGTTCATACTGGTCCGTAGCGGTTCATAGTGGTTCCTACTGGTTCATAGTGGCTCATAGCGGTTTCTATTGGTTCCTACTGGTTTATACTGGTTTATAGCGATCCATACCGGTCCATACTGGTTTATACTGGTTATACTGGTCCATACTAGTTCATACTGGTCTGTAGTAGTTCATAGTGGCTCCTACTGGTTCATAGTGGCTCATACTGGTTCCTACTGGTTCCTAGTGGTTTATACCGATTTCTACCAGTCCATACTGGTCCGTACTGGTTTATACTGGTTATACTGGTGCAGATGCAGTGGCTGCCGGGCTGCTCGTGCCCGCTGTGCCCCGAGTGCTTCCGGCTGCACTTCACCGTGGGCGTCCGCGAGCGCGGCGTGGCCGCCCTGGGCTGCCCCAGCTGCGGCCGGCCCGACCTGCGAGACGAGGCCCAGCGCCTCTGCTACTGGTCCACGCTGGAGCCCCGGGTAACTGGGAGCACTGGGTTGTACTGGGAGGGGGCTGGGAGGGGTGAAAGGGCGAAAAAATGGGGAAAAACGGGGGAGAAATGGGGGAGAAAGGGTTAAAAATGGGGGGAAATGGGGGGAAATGGGGGTTTGGGGTTACTGGTTTGTACTGGTTTGTGCTGGGAGGGGACTGGAGGGGTTAAAGGGCGGAAAAATGGGGGAAAAAGGGTTAAAATTGGAGGAGAAAGGGTTAAAAATGGGGGGAAATGGGGGGATTTGGGGTTACTGGTTTGTACTGGTTTGTACTGGGAGGGGACTGGGAGGGACTGGGAAGGGACTGGGAGGGAACTGGGAGGGGTTAAAGGGTTGAAAAAGGGTTAAAAATGGAGGAGAAAGGGTTAAAAATGGGGGGAATGGGGGGAAATGGGGGAATTTGGGGTTACTGGTTTGTACTGGTTTGTACTGGGAGGGGACTGGGAGGGACTGGGAGGGGTTAAAGGGCGAAAAAACGGAGAAACACGGGGAAAAAAGGGTTAAAAATGGGGGAGAAAGGGTTAAAAATGGGGGGAAATGGGGGGAAATGGGGATTTGGGGTTACTGGTTTGTACTGGTTTGTACTGGGAGGGCACTGGGAGGGGACTGGGAGGGGTGAAAGGGCGAAAAAACGGGGAAAAAAGGGTTAAAAATGGAGAAGAAAGGGTTAAAAATGGGGGAGAAAGGGTTAAAAATGGGGAAAAATGGGGGGAAATGGGGGTTTGGGGTTACTGGTTTGTACTGGTTTGTACTGGGAGGGGACTGGGAGGGGTTAAAGGGCGAAAAAACGGAGAAACACGGGGAAAAAAGGGTTAAAAGTGGGGGAGAAAGGGTTAAAAATGGGGGGAAATGGGGGGAAATGGGGATTTGGGGTTACTGGTTTGTACTGGTTTGTACTGGGAGGGGACTGGGATGAACTGGGAGGGACTGGGAGGGACTGGGAGGGACTGGGAGGGGGTTAAAGGGTTAAAAATGGAGGGAAAAGGGTTAAAAATGGGGAGAAAGGGTTAAAAATGGGGAGAAACGGGGGGAAATGGGGGTTTGGGGTTACTGGTTCGGACTGGTTCGGACTGGTGGCGCCTCTGCTACTGGTCCACGCTGGAGCCCCGGGTAACTGGGAGCACTGGGTTGTACTGGGAGGGGGCTGGGAGGGGTGAAAGGGCGAAAAAACGGGGAAAAACGGGGAAAAATGGGGGAGAAAGGGTTAAAAGTGGGGGAGAAAGGGTTAAAAATGGGGGGAAATGGGGGGAAATGGGGGGATTTGGGGTTACTGGTTTGTACTGGTTTGTACTGGGAGGGGACTGGGAGGGACTGGGAGGGGTGAAAGGGGGAAAAAACGGGGAAAAAAGGGTTAAAATTGGGGGAGAAAGGGTTAAAAATGGGGGGAAATGGGGGTTTGGGGTTACTGGTTTGTACTGGTTTGTACTGGTTTGTACTGGGAGGGACTGGGAGGGGACTGGGAGGGACTGGGAGGGGTTAAAGGGTTGAAAAAGGGTTAAAAATGGAGGAGAAAGGGTTAAAAGTGGGGGGAAATGGGGGAAAATGGGGGTTTGGGGTTACTGGTTTGTACTGGTTTGTACTGGGAGGGGACTGGGAGGGACTGGGAAGGGACTGGGAGGGAGTTAAAGGGTTAAAAACGGAGGGAAAATGGAGGGAAAAGGGTTAAAAAAGGGTTAAATTGGGGTTTGGGGTTACTGGTTTGGACTGGGAGGGGACTGGGGGGTCACTGGGAGCAACTGGGAGGGACTGGGAGCAACTGGGATGAACTGGGAGGGACTGGGAGGGGGTTAAAGGGTTAAAAACGGAGGGGAATGGGTTAAAAAAGGGTTAAATTGGGGTCTGGGGTTACTGGTTTGGACCGGTTCGGACTGGTTCGGACTGGTGGCGCCTCTGCTACTGGTCCACGCTGGAGCCCCGGGTAACTGGGAGCACTGGGTTGTACTGGGAGGGGGCTGGGAGGGGTGAAAGGGCGAAAAAACGGGGAAAAACGGGGGAGAAATGGGGGAGAAAGGGTTAAAAGTGGGGGAGAAAGGGTTAAAAATGGGGGGAAATGGGGATTTGGGGTTACTGGTTTGTACTGGTTTGTACTGGGAGGGGACTGGGAGGGGACTGGGAGGGACTGGGAGGGACTGGGAGGGACTGGGAGGGGTTAAAGGGTTAAAAAGGGTTAAAAATGGAGGAGAAAGGGTTAAAAATGGGGGGAAATGGGGGAAAATGGGGATTTGGGGTTACTGGTTTGTACTGGTTTGTACTGGGAGGGGACTGGGAGGGACTGGGAAGGGACTGGGAGGGACTGGGAGGGACTGGGAGGGACTGGGAGGGAGTTAAAGGGTTAAAAACGGAGGGAAAATGGAGGGAAAAGGGTTAAAAAAGGGTTAAATTGGGGGTTGGGGTTACTGGTTTGGACTGGGAGGGAACTGGGAGGGGACTGGGAGGGGACTGGGGGGTCACTGGGAGCAACTGGGAGGGACTGGGAGCAACTGGGATGAACTGGGAGGGACTGGGAGGGGGTTAAAGGGTTAAAAATGGAGGGAAAAGGGTTAAAAAAGGGTTAAATTGGGGTTTGGGGTTACTGGTTTGCACTGGGAGGGAACTGGGAGGGGCCTGGGGGGTCACTGGGAGCAACTGGGATGGAACTGGGAGGGACTGGGAGGGAGTTAAAGGGTTAAAAATGGAGGGAAAAGGGTTAAAAAAGGGTTAAATTGGGGTTTGGGGTTACTGGTTTGGACTGGGAGGGGACTGGGGGGTCACTGGGAGCAACTGGGAGGGACTGGGAGCAACTGGGAGGGAACTGGGAGGGACTGGGAGGGGGTTAAAGGGTTAAAAATGGAGGGAAAAGGGTTAAAAAAGGGTTAAATTGGGGTTTGGGGTTACTGGTTTGGACTGGTTTATACTGGGAGGAGACTGGGAGAGTACTGGGGGGTTACTGGGAGGGACTGGGATGAACTGGGAGGGACTGGGAGGGGATTAAAGGGTTAAAAATGGGGGAAATGGAGAAAAATGGGGATTTCGGGTTACTGGTTTGTACTGGTTTGTACTGGGAGGGGACTGGGAGGGACTGGGATGAACTGGGAGGGAACTGGGAGAGACTGGGAGGGAACTGGGAGGGACTGGGAGGGGACTGGGAGTGACTGGTTTGTACTGGGATGAACTGGGAGGGGACTGGGAGCAACTGGGAGGGGCTGGGAGGGAGTTTGGGGGTTACCGGTTTATACTGGTTTATACTGGGAGGGGACTGGGAAGTGACTGGGAGGGGACTGGTTTGTACTGGGATGAACTGGGAGCGGACTGGGAGCAACTGGGAGGGACTGGGAGGGACTGGGAGGGAGTTAAAGGGTTAAAAACGGAGGGAAAATGGGGTTTGGGGGTTACTGGTTTGTACTGGTTTATACTGGTTTGTACTGGGAGGGGACTGGGAGGGGGTTTGGGGCTACTGGGAGCAACTGGGACGGGGACTGGGATGAACTGGGAGGGACTGGGAGGGGATTAAAGGGGGGAAAAAGGGGATTGGGGTTACCGGTTTATACTGGTTTGTACTGGTTTATACTGGTTTATACTGGTTTGTACTGGTTTATACTGGGAGGGCGACTGGGAGCCACTGGGAACTCCCAGTTTGCCCTTTGCCCGTACTGGTTTATACTGGTTTGGTGGTTTTTTTCTTTACTGGTTGATACTGGGAGGGATTTCTGGGTTTATACCGGTTCATACTGGTTTATACTGGTTTATACTGGTCCATACTGGTTTATACTGGTTCATACTGGTTTGTACTGGAAGCAGCTGCGGCACTGCCTGGACCCCGACACCTTCGGCCTCGTGACCCGGAAGTTGACGGAGCTGGAGCTGCTCAGGGACCCCCAGTTCCTGTGGTGCCCTCACGTACTGGTTTATACTGGTTTATACTGGGAGGGGGTCGGGAGGGCACTGGGAGGGACTGGGAGGGACTGGAAGGGACTGGGAGGGAACTGGGAGGGAACTGGGAGGGACTGGGAGGGACTGGGAGGGACTGGGAGGGGATTTGGGGTTACTGGTTTGTACTGGTTTGTACTGGTTTATATTGGGAGGAGGCCAGGAGGGCACTGGGAGGGACTGGAAGGGGATTTGGGGTTACTGGTTTATACTGGGAGGCGCTGGGAGGGACTGGGAGGGCACTGGGAGCAACTGGGAGGGCACTGGGATGAACTGGGAGGGCGTTTGGGGCTTACTGGTTTATACTGGTTTGCCCTTTTTTTTTACTGCTTTTTTACTGGTTCCATACTGGGACTTACTGGTTTGAACTGGGATGAACTGGGAGGCACTGGGAGGGACTGGGAGCTACTAGGAGGGCACTGGGATGAAGTGGGATGGCATTTGGGGCTTACTGGTTTATACTGGTTTGCCCTTTTTCTTTACTGGTTTTTTACTGGTTCCATACTGGGAGGTACTGGTTTGAACTGGGACTTACTGGTTCATACTGGGAGGGCACTGGGAGGGACTGGGAGGGCACTGGGAGCGACTGGGAGGGCACTGGGATGAACTGGGAGGGCGTTTGGGGCTTACTGGTTTATACTGGTTTGCCCTTTTTCTTTACTGGTTTCTTACTGGTTCCATACTGGGAGTTACTGGTTTGAACTGGGATGAACTGGGAGGCACTGGGAGGGACTGGGAGGGCACTGGGAGCGACTGGGAGGGCACTGGGATGAACTGGGATGGCATTTGGATCTTACTGGTTTATACTGGTTTGCCTTTTTTCCTTACTGGTTTTTTACTGGTTCCATACTGGGAGTTACTGGTTCGAACTGGGACTTACTGGTTCATACTGGGAGGGCACTGGGAGGGACTGGGAGGGCACTGGGAGCGACTGGGAGGGCACTGGGATGAACTGGGAGGCTGTTTATGTTTTACTGGTTTATACTGGTTTGCCCTTTTTCCTTACTGGTTTCTTACTGGTTCCATACTGGGAGTTACTGGTTTGAACTGGGACTTACTGGTTCATACTGGGATGAATTGGGAGGGACTGGGAGGCCCTGGGAGGGCACTGGGATGAACTGGGAGGCTGTTTATGTCTTACTGGTTTATACTGGTTTGCCCTTTTTCCTTACTGGTTTCTTACTGGTTCCATACTGGGAGTTACTGGTTTGAACTGGGACTTACTGGTTCATACTGGGAGGCTCCCAGTACCCCCCCCGACCCCTCCCCCCCTCTCCCAGTGCTCCTTCGGCTTCATCTTCGAGGGCGAGCGGGGCCCGGCCCAGTGCCCCCAGTGCCACCAGTGCTGCTGCCCCCGCTGCCAGCTGCCGGTACTGGTTTATACTGGTTTATACTGGTTTGGACTGGGTTGGACTGGGTTGGGGTCTGGGGTTACTGGTTTGGGCTCGGGGGGGAGCTGGGAGGGACTGGGAGGGGATTGGGAGGGACTGGGAGGGGTGAAAAGGGGGGTTTGGGGTTACTGGTTTGTACTGGTTTATACTGGTTTGTACTGGTTTGTACTGGTTTTGTACTGGTTTGGGGTTTGGGGGTACTGGGAGGGGACTGGGAGGGACTGGGAGGGGATTTGGGGTTACTGGTTTATACTGGGAGGGCACTGGAAGGGGATTGGGAGGGACTGGGAGGGGTGAAAAGGGGGGTTTGGGGTTACTGGTTTGTACTGGTTTATACTGGTTTGTACTGGTTTTGTACTGGTTTGTACTGGTTTTGTACTGGTTTGGGGTTTGGGGGTACTGGGAGGGGACTGGGAGGGGACTGGGAGGGACTGGGAGGGGTGAAAAGGGGGGTTTGGGGTTACTGGTTTGTACTGGTTTATACTGGTTTGTACTGGTTTGTACTGGGGTGGGGTCTGGGGTTACTGGGAGGGGACTGGGAGGGACTGGGAGGGACTGGGAGGGAACTGGGGATTTTTGGGGAGATTTTGTGGAATTTTTGGGGGGAATTTTGGGGCCGTTTTGGGGCCGTTTTGGGGCTGTTTTGGGCTCCATTTTGGGGTGAATCGGGGCCGTTTTGGGGCAGTTTTGGGGTGAATTTGGGGCTGTTTCTGGCCCGTTTCTGGCTCCATTTTGGGGTGAATCGGGGCCATTTTGGGGCAGTTTTGGGTCTGTATTTGGGGCTGTATTTGGAGCTGTTTCTGGCTCCATTTTGGGGTGAATTTGGGCAGTTTTGGGGCAGTTTTGGGTCTGTATTTGGGGCAGTTTCTGGCTCCATTTTGGGGTGAATCGGGGCCATTTTGGGTCTGTTTTTGGGGCTGTTTCTGGCTCCATTTTGGGGTGAATCGGGGCCGTTTTGGGTCTGTATTTGGGTCTGTTTCTGGCTCCATTTTGGGGTGAATCGGGGCCGTTTTGGGTCTGTATTTGGGTCTGTTTCTGGCTCCATTTTGGGGTGAATCGGGGCCGTTTCGGGGCAGTTTTGGGTCTGTATTTGGGGCTATTTTGGGGTGAATTGGGGCCGTTTTGGGTCTGTATTTGGAGCTGTTTCTGGCCCGTTTCTGGCTCCATTTTGGGGTGAATTGGGGCCGTTTTGGGTCTGTATTTGGAGCTGTTTCTGGCTCCATTTTGGGCTGAATTGGGGCAGTTTTGGGTCTGTATTTGGGGCTGTTTCTGGCCCGTTTCTGGCTCCATTTTGGGGTGAATCTGGGCAGTTTTGGGGCTGTTTTGGGTCTGTATTTGGGGCTGTTTTGGGTCTGTATTTGGGGCTGTTTCTGGCTCCATTTTGGGGTGAATCGGGGCCGTTTCGGGGCAGTTTTGGGTCTGTATTTGGGGCTATTTTGGGGTGAATTGGGGCCGTTTTGGGTCTGTATTTGGAGCTGTTTCTGGCCCGTTTCTGGCTCCATTTTGGGGTGAATTGGGGCCGTTTTGGGTCTGTATTTGGAGCTGTTTCTGGCTCCATTTTGGGGTGAATTGGGGCAGTTTTGGGGCAGTTTTGGGTCTGTATTTGGGGCCGTTTCTGGCTCCATTTTGGGCTGAATTGGGGCAGTTTTGGGTCTGTATTTGGGGCTGTTTCTGGCCCGTTTCTGGCTCCATTTTGGGGTGAATCTGGGCAGTTTTGGGGCTGTTTTGGGCTCCATTTTGGGGAGAATTTGGGCTATTTTGGGTCTGTATTTGGGGCTATTTTTGGGCCATTTCGGGCTCCATTTTGGGGTGAATTTGGGCAGTTTTGGGGCAGTTTTGGGGTCTGTATTTGGGGCCGTTTCCGGGTCTGTTTCTGGCTCCATTTTGGGGTGAATTTGGGCCATTTTGGGTCTGTATTTGGGGCTGTTTCTGGCTCCATTTTGGGGTGAATTTGGGCAGTTTTGGGGCAGTTTTGGGTCTGTATTTGGGGCTATTTTGGGGCCATTTCGGGCTCCATTTTGGGGTGAATCGGGGCCGTTTTGGGTCTGTATTTGGGGCTGTTTCTGGCTCCATTTTGGGGTGAATCGGGGCCGTTTTGGGTCTGTATTTGGGTCTGTATTTGGGGCTGTATTTGGGGCTGTTTCTGGCCCGTTTCTGGCTCCGTTTTGGGGTGAATCGGGGCAGTTTTGGCTCCATTTTGGGGTGAATCTGGGCCGTTTCGGGGCAGTTTTGGGGCTGTATTTGGGGCTGTTTCTGGCCCATTTCTGGCTCCATTTTGGGGTGAATTTGGGCCGTTTTGGGTCTGTATTTGGGGCTATTTTGGGGCTATTTTGGGTCTGTATTTGGGTCTGTATTTGGGGCTGTATTTGGGGCTGTTTCTGGCCCGTTTCTGGCTCCGTTTTGGGGTGAATCGGGGCAGTTTTGGCTCCATTTTGGGGTGAATCGGGGCCGTTTCGGGGCAGTTTTGGGTCTGCATTTGGGGCTGTTTCTGGCTCCATTTTGGGGTGAATTGGGGCACTTTTGGGTCTGTATTTGGGGCTGTTTTGGGGCCATTTTGGGTCTGTATTTGGGTCTGTATTTGGGGCTGTTTCTGGCCCGTTTCTGGCTCCATTTTGGGGTGAATCTGGGCAGTTTCTGGCTCCATTTTGGGGTGAATCGGGGCCGTTTTGGGTCTGTGTTTGGGGCTGTTTTGGGGCAGTTTCTGGCTCCATTTTGGGGTGAATCGGGGCCATTTTGGGTCTGTATTTGGGTCTGTTTCTGGCTCCATTTTGGGGTGAATCGGGGCCGTTTTGGGTCTGTATTTGAGGCTGTTTCTGGCTCCATTTTGGGGTGAATCGGGGCCGTTTCGGGGCAGTTTTGGGTCTGTATTTGGGGCTATTTTGGGCTGAATTGGGGCAGTTTTGGGTCTGTATTTGGGGCAGTTTCTGGCCCGTTTCTGGCTCCATTTTGGGGTGAATCGGGGCGGTTTTGGGCCCCTCAATGCCCCCCGTCCCCCCGCAGTGGGACCCCCGGCACGCGGCGCTGTCGTGCGCGGAGTTCGGGGCCTGGATCGGCTCCAGGGACCCCCCGGGACCCCCCCCGGGGCTCGGAGCCTTCCTGGGAGAGCTCGGCATCGGTGAGGGCGGAAAACGGGGGAAAAAGGGGGGAAATCGGGAAAAATGGGGGGGAAAGGGGGAAATAAAGGGGGAAAAAGGGGGGAAATGGGGGGAAATTGGGAAATAAAGGGGGGGAAGGGAGGGGAAATGGGGGGGAATTGGAAAATAAAGGGGGGAAATTGGGGGGAAATTGGGAAAAAAGGGGGGAAAAATGGGGAAAATGGGGGGAATGGGGAAATAAAGGGGAAAAATGGGGGGGAAATGGGGAAAAAAGGGGGGAAATTGGGGAAAAAGGGGGGGAAAGGGGGGGAAATGGGGGGGAATGGGGAAATAAAGGGGGGAAAATGGGGGGGAAATGGGGAAAAAATGGGGGAAATCGGGTAAAAAGGGGGGGAAAGGGGGAAATAAAGGGGGGAAATGGGGAAATAAAGGGGGGAAAATGGGGGGAAATTGGGAAAAATGGGGGGGAAGGGGGGGAAATGGGGGGAAATTGGGAAAAACGGGGGAAAATTGGGAAATAAAGGGGAGGAAATCGGGAAAAAATGGGGGAAAATGGGGGAAAAGGGGGGAAATCGGGAAAAATGGGGGGGAAGGGGGAGGAAAATGGGGGGAAAATGGGGGAAATTGGGAAAAAAGGGGGGAAATGGGGGGGAATGGGGGGAAAAGGGGGGGAAATGGGGAGAAAATGGGGGAAATAATGGGGAAAAAATGGGGCAAAAATGGGGGAAAGAATGGGGGAAAAATGGGGGGAATAATGGGGAGAAAATGGGGGGGAAATGGGGAAAAAAGGGGGGAAATCGGGAAAAACGGGGGGAAGGGGGGGAAATGGGGGGAAAATGGGGGGAAATGGGGGAAAAGGGGGAAAAACGGGGGGAAATTGGGAAATAAAGGGGGGAAATTGGGAAAAAATGGGGGAAATGGGGGAAAATGGGAAAAAATGGGGGAAAAAGGGGGGAAAAGGGGGGAAATCGGGAAAAATGGGGGGGAAGGGGGAGGAAAATGGGGGGAAAATGGGGGAAATTGGGAAAAAAGGGGGGAAATGGGGGGGGAATGGGGGGGAAATGGGAAAAACGGGGAGAAATGGGGGAAAGGGGGAAAAGGGGGGAAATGGGGAAAAAAGGGAGGAAATTGGGAAAAATGGGGGGGAAAGTGAGGGGAAATGGGGGGAATTGGGGGAAAATGGGGAAAAACGGGGGGAAATGGGGGGGAAATGGGAAAAATGGGGGGGAAGGGGGGGGAAATGGGGGAAAAAAGGGGGAAAAACGGGGGGAAATTGGGAAATAAAGGGGGGGAAGGGGGGGAAATTGGGAAAAAATGGGGGAAAAATGGGGGGGAAATGGGAAAAATGGGGGGAAAATGAGGGGAAATGGGGGGAAATCAGGAAAAAAGGGGAAAAATGGGGGGAAATTGGGAAATAAAGGGGGGAAATTGGGGGGAAGTTGGGAAAAAATGGGGGGAAATGGGGGGAAATGGGGAAAATGGGGAAAAATGGGGAAAAAAGGGGGGAATTGGGAAAAATGGGGGGGAATGGGGGGAAATGGGGGGAAATTGGGAAATAAAGGGGGGGAATGGGGAAATAAAGGGGGGAAAATGGGGGGGAATTGGGAAAAAATGGGGGGAAATTGGGAAAAAAGAGGGGGAAGGGGGGGAAATGGGGGGGAATGGGGAAATAAAGGGGGGAAAATGGGGGGGAAATGGGGAAAAAATGGGGGAAATCGGGTAAAAAGGGGGGGAAAGGGGGAAATAAAGGGGGGAAAATGGAGGGAAATTGGGAAAAATGGGGGGGAAGGGGGAGGAAAATGGGGGGAAATTAGGAAAAACGGGGGAAAATTGGGAAATAAAGGGGAGGAAATCGGGAAAAAATGGGGGAAAATGGGGGAAAAGGGGGGAATCGGGAAAAATGGGGGGGAAGGGGGAGGAAAATGGGGGGAAAATGGGGGAAATTGGGAAAAAAGGGGGGGAATGGGGGGAAAAGGGGGGGAAATGGGGAGAAAATGGGGGAAATAATGGGGAAAAAATGGGGCAAAAATGGGGGAAAGAATGGGGGAAAAATGGGGAAAGAATGGGGGAAAAATGGGGGGAATAATGGGGAGAAATGGGGGGGAAATGGGGAAAAAAGGGGGGAAATCGGGAAAAACGGGGGGAAGGGGGGGAAATGGGGGGAAAATGGGGGAATTGGGAAAAAAGGGGGGGAAATGGGGGGGAAAATGGGGGGAAATGGGGGAAAAGGGGGAAAAACGGGGGGAAATTGGGAAATAAAGGGGGGAAATTGGGAAATAAAGGGGGGAAATTGGGGGAAATTGGAAAAAATGGGGGGAAATTGGGAAATAAAGGGGGGGAATCGGGAAAAAATGGGGGAAAATTGGGGAAAATGGGAAAAATGGGGGGGAAGGGGGAGGAAAATGGGGGGAAAATGGGGGAAATTGGGGAAATCAGGATAAATGGGGGGAAAAGGGGGGGGAAAATGGGGGGAAAAGGGGGGAAATTGGGAAAAAAGGGGGGAAATGGGGAAAAAAGGGGGGGAAGGGGGGAAATGGGGAAAAAATGGGGGGAAATGGGGGGAAATTGGGAAATAAAGGGGGGGGAAAGGGGGAAAATGGGGGGAAATCGGGAAAAATGGGGGGGGAAGGGAGGGGAAATGGGGGAAAAGGGGGAAAAGGGGGGGGAAATTGGGAAATAAAGGGGGGAAATGGGGGGAAATTGGGAAAAATGGGGAAAAATGGGGGAAAATGGGGGAAAATGGGGGAAAATGGGAAAAATGGGGGGGAGGGGGAGGAAAATGGGGGGAAAATGGGGGGAAATGGGGGAAATTGGGAAAAAAGGGGGGAAATGGGGGGGAATGGGGGTAAATGGGGGGGGATTGGGAAAAAAGGGGGAAATTGGGAAATAAAGGGGAGGAAATTGGGAAAAAATGGGGGAAAATGGGGGAAAATAGGGGGAAAATGGGAAAAATGGGGGAAAATGGGCGGAAATGGGAAAAATTGGGGGGAAACAGAAAAAAAGGGGAGGAAAAATGGGTGATTTCGGGTCCATTTCGCTCCATTTTGGGTCATTTTGGGTCCATTTTGGGTCATTTTGGGTCATTTTGGGTCCATTTTGGGTCATTTTTTGTCAATTTTGGGTCATTTCGTGCCCATTTTGGGTCATTTTTTGTCAATTTTGGGTCATTTTGGGTGTATTTGGCTCCCTTTTGGGTCATTTCGGGTCCATTTTGGGTCCATTTTGGGTCATTTTGGGTGAATTTGGCTCCCTTTTGCTCCATTTTGGGTCCATATTGCTCCATTTTGGGTCATTTTGGGCCCATTTTGGGTCATTTCGGGTCCATTTTGGGTCATTTTTTGCCGATTTCGGGTCATTTTGGGTGATTTTGGGTCATTTCGGGCCCATTTTGGGTCATTTTGGGTGAATTTGGCTCCCTTTTGCTCCATTTTGGGTCCTTTTTGTTCCATTTTGGGTCATTTCTTGCCCATTTTGGGTCATTTTTTGTCAATTTTGGGTCATTTTGGGTCATTTTTTGTCAATTTTGGGTCATTTTGGGCCCATTTTGGGTCATTTTTTGTCAATTTTGGGTCATTTTGGGTCATTTTGTGCCGATTTTGGGTGAATTTGGCTCCCTTTTGCTCCATTTTGGGTCCATATTGCTCCATTTTGGGTCATTTTTTGTCGATTTTGGGTCATTTCGGGTCCATTTTGGGTCATTTTTTGCCGATTTCGGGTCATTTTGGGTGATTTTGGGTCATTTCGGGCCCATTTTGCTCCATTTTGGGCCCATTTTGCTCCATTTTGGGTCTATTTTGGGTCATTTTGGGTGAATTTGGCTCCCTTTTGCTCCATTTTGGGTCCATTTTGTTCCATTTTGTTCCATTTTGGGTCATTTCGTGCCCATTTTGGGTCATTTTTTGTCGATTTGGGGTCATTTTGGGTCCATTTTGGGTCATTTTTTGTCAATTTTGGGTCATTTTGGGTCATTTTTTGTCGATTTTAGGTGAATTTGGCTCCCTTTTGCTCCATTTTGGGTCCATATTGCTCCATTTTGGGTCATTTTTTGTCAATTTTGGGTCATTTCGGGTCCATTTTGGGTCATTTTTTGCCGATTTCGGGTCATTTTGGGTGATTTTGGGTCATTTCAGGCCCATTTTGCTCCATTTTGGGTCCATTTTGGGTCATTTTGGGTGAATTTGGCTCCCTTTTGCTCCATTTTGGGTCCATTTTGTTCCATTTTGGGTCATTTCATGCCCATTTTGGGTCATTTTTCGTCAATTTTGGGTCATTTTGGGTCATTTTTTGTCAATTTTGGGTCATTTTGGGTCATTTTTTGTCGATTTTAGGTGAATTTGGCTCCCTTTTGCTCCATTTTGGGTCCATATTGCTCCATTTTGGGTCATTTTTTGTCGATTTTGGGTCATTTCGGGTCCATTTTGGGTCTTTTTTTGCCGATTTCGGGTCATTTTGGGTGATTTTGGGTCATTTCGGGCCCATTTTGCTCCATTTTGGGCCCATTTTGCTCCATTTTGGGTCCATTTTGGGTCATTTTGGGTGAATTTGGCTCCCTTTTGCTCCATTTTGGGTCCATTTTGTTCCATTTTGTTCCATTTTGGGTCATTTCGTGCCCATTTTGGGTCATTTTTTGTGCCCATTTTGGGTCATTTTGGGTCATTTTGTGCCGATTTTGGGTGAATTTGGCTCCCTTTTGCTCCATTTTGGGTCCATATTGCTCCATTTTGGGTCATTTTTTGTCGATTTTGGGTCATTTCGGGTCCATTTTGGGTCTTTTTTTGCCGATTTCGGGTCATTTTGGGTGATTTTGGGTCATTTCGGGCCCATTTTGCTCCATTTTGGGTCCATTTTGGGTCCATTTTGGGTCATTTTGGGTGAATTTGGCTCCCTTTTGCTCCATTTTGGGTCCATTTTGTTCCATTTTGGGTCATTTCGTGCCCATTTTGGTTCATTTTTTGTCGATTTTGGGTCATTTTGGGTCCATTTTGGGTCATTTTTCGTCAATTTTGGGTCATTTCGTGCCCATTTTGGGTCATTTCGGGTCCATTTTGGGTCATTTTTTGTCAATTTTGGGTCATTTTTCGTCAATTTTGAGTCATTTCGGGTCCATTTTGGGTCATTTTTTGTCAATATTGGGTCATTTTGGTCATTTTTTGTCAATTTTGGGTCATTTTGGGTCATTTTTTGTCGATTTTGGGTCATTTCATGCCCATTTTGGGTCATTTTTTGTCAATTTTGGGTCATTTTGGGTCATTTTTTGTCGATTTTAGGTGAATTTGGCTCCCTTTTGCTCCATTTTGGGTCCATATTGCTCCATTTTGGGTCATTTTTTGTCGATTTTGGGTCATTTCGGGTCCATTTTGGGTCATTTTTTGCCGATTTCGGGTCATTTTGGGTGATTTTGGGTCATTTCGGGCCCATTTTGCTCCATTTTGGGTCCATTTTGGGTCCATTTTGGGTCAGTTTGGGTGAATTTGGCTCCCTTTTGCTCCATTTTGGGTCCATTTTGTTCCATTTTGGGTCATTTCGTGCCCATTTTGGTTCATTTTTTGTCGATTTTGGGTCATTTCGGGTCCATTTTGGGTCATTTTTCTGTCAATTTTGGGTCATTTTGGGTCATTTTTTGTCAATTTTGGGTCATTTTGGGTCATTTTTTGTCGATTTTGGGTCATTTCGTGCCCATTTTGGGTCATTTTTCTATCAATTTTGGGTCATTTTGGGTCATTTTTTGCCGATTTTGGGTGATTTTGGGTGACTTTGGCTCCCTTTTGCTCCATTTTGGTTCATTTTTTGTCGATTTTGGGTCATTTCGGGTCCATTTTGGGTCATTTTTCTGTCAATTTTGGGTCATTTTGGGTCATTTTTTGTCAATTTTGGGTCATTTTGGGTCATTTTTTGCCGATTTTGGGTGAATTTGGCTCCCTTTTGCTCCATTTTGGGTCCATTTTGTTCCATTTTGGGTCATTTCGTGCCCATTTTGGGTCATTTTTTGTCAATTTTGGGTCATTTCGTGCCCATTTTGGGTCATTTTTCGTCAACTTTGGGTCATTTTGGGTCCATTTTGGGTCATTTTTTGTCGATTTTGGGTCATTTCGGGCCCATTTTGCTCCATTTCGGGCCCATTTGGCTCCCTTTTGCTCCATTTTGGGTCCATTTTGTTCCATTTTGGGTCATTTCGTGCCCATTTTGGGTCATTTTTTGTCAATTTTGGTCCATTTTGGGTCATTTTTTGCCGATTTTGGGTGATTTCGGGTGATTTTGGCTCCCTCTCCACTCCCCCCGGGCTGAGTCGTGCGCCCCTCCCCCGCTCCCAGTTTGCCCCCAGTGCTCCCAGTGCTTCGCGCTGGCTCGGGGCGGCTGCCTCCACTTCCAGTGCTCCCAGTGCCAGCACCAGTTCTGCGCCGGCTGCGGCGCCCAGTTCCACCGGCCCGAGGTGACTGGGAGGGACTGGGAGGGACTGGGAGGGGATTGGGAGGGACTGGGACAAACTGGGAGGGACTGGGATGGACTGGGAGGGGATGGGAGGGAACTGGGAGGAACTGGGAGGGAACTGGGAAGGGATTGAGAGGGACTGGGAGGGACTGGGAGGGGATTTGGGGTTACTGGTTTATACTGGGAAGGGACTTTGAGGGACTGGGAGGGACTGGGGGGGACTGGGAGGAACTGGGAAGGAACTGGGAGGGAACTGGGAAGGGATTGAGAGGGACTGGGAGGGACTGGGAGGAACTGGGAGGGGACTGGGAGGGACTGGGAAGGGATTGGGGGGCACTGGGAGGGACTGGGAGGGGATTTAGGGTTACTGGTTTCTACTGGTTTGGGGATTGGGGTCACTGGGAGGTGCCGGGAGGTCACTGGTTTGAACTGGGAGGGACTGGGAGGAACTGGGGACAGGGTTCAGGGTTACTGGGAGGTCCTTGGAAGGGACTGGGAGGGAACTGGGAGGGACTGGGAGGAACTGGGAGGGGATTCGGGGTTACTGGGAGCGACTGGTTTGGGGTTTGGGGGTTACTGGGATGAACTGGGAGGGACTGGGAAGGGGTTTTAGTGTTACTGGGAGGAACTGGGAGGGGATTTAGGGTTACTGGTTTATACTGGGAAGGACTGGGAGGGGATTTGGGTGGACTTTGGGTCAATTTAGGGCCAATTTTGGGTCAATTTCAACCAATTTTGGTCCAATTTGGGCCAATTTTGGGTCATTTTGGGTCAAATTTGCCCATTTTTGGGTCAATGTACCCAAATTTTGGTCAATTTTGAGTCAATTTGGGTCGATTTTGCCCAATCTAGGGCCAATTTTGGGTCAATTTCAACCATTTTTGGGTCAATTCACCCCAATTTTGGCCACTTTTGGGTCAATCTTGACCATTTTTGGGTCATTTCGTGCCCATTTTGGGTCAAATTTGGCCAATTTTGGGTCAATCTACCCAAACTTTGTCCAATTTAGGGTCAAATTGGGTCAATTTTGTCCAATTTTGGGCCAATTTTGGGTTGATTTTGGCCAATTTTGGGTCAATTTACCCCAATTTTGGCCACTTTTAGGTCAACCTTGACCATTTTGGGGTCAATTTTGGCCAATTTTGGCCAATTTTGAGTCAATTCACACCAATTTTGGCCAATTTTGGGTCAATTTCGGCGAATTTTGGGTCAAATTTGGCCAATTTTGGGTCAAATTACACCAATTCTGGTCAATTTTGGGTCAATTTGGGTCAATTTTGTCCAATTTAGGGCCAACTTGGGTCAATTTTGACCTTTTTTGGGTCATTTTGTGCCCATTTTGGTTCAAATTTGGCCAATTTTGGGTCAATCTACCCAAATTTTGCCCAATTTAGGGCCAATTTTGGGTCG
The DNA here is from genome assembly GCF_041296385.1 of Aphelocoma coerulescens. Lineage (NCBI taxonomy): Eukaryota > Metazoa > Chordata > Aves > Passeriformes > Corvidae > Aphelocoma > Aphelocoma coerulescens. The sequence continues at coordinate 88,115 of NW_027183583.1, forward strand.
ATTTCGGCCAATTTTGGGTCAATTCACCCCAATTTTGGCCACTTTTGGGTCAATTTTGACTTTTTTTGGGTCATTTCGTGCCAATTTTGGGTCAAATTTGGCCAATTTTGGGTCAATCTACCCAAATTTTGTCCAATTTAGGGTCAATTTGGGTCAATTTTGTCCAATTTAGAGCCAATTTTGGGTCGATTTTGGCCAATTTTGGGTCAATTTACCCCAATTTTGGCCACTTTTAGGTCAACCTTGACCATTTTGGGGTCAATTTTGGCCAATTTTGGCCAATTTTGAGTCAATTCACACCAATTTTGGCCAATTTTGGGTCAATTTCGGCGAATTTTGGGTCAAATTTGGCCAATTTTGGGTCAAATTACACCAATTCTGGTCAATTTTGGGTCAATTTGGGCCAATTTTGCCCAATTTAGGGCCAATTTGGGTCAATTTTGCCCAATTTGGGGCCAATTTTGGGCCCATTTCAGTCAATTTTGGCCACTTTTGGGTCAATTCACCCCAATTTTGGCCACTTTTGGGTCAATTTTGACCTTTTTTGGGTCATTTTGTGCCAATTTTGGTTCAAATTTGGCCAATTTTGGGTCAATCTACCCAAATTTTGTCCAATTTAGGGCCAATTTTGGGTCATTTTGAACCTTTTTTGGGTCATTTCGTGCCAATTTTGGGTCAATTTTCTCCAATTTAGGGCCAATTTTGGGTCGATTTTGGCCAATTTTGAGTCAATTTTGTCCAATTTTGGCCACTTTTGGGTCAATCTTGACCATTTTGGGGTCAATTTGGGCCAATTTTGGCCAATTTTGGCCAATTCTGGGTCAATTGACACCAATTTAGGTCAATTTTGGGTCATTTTGGGTCAATTTTGTCCAATTTAGGGCCAATTTTGGGTTGATTTTGGCCAATTTTGGGTCAATTTACCCCAACTTTGGCCACTTTTGGGTCAATTTGGGCCAATTTAGGGTTAAATTTTGACCTTTTTTGGGTCATTTCGTGCCCATTTTGGGTCAAATTTGGCCAATTTTGGGTCAATCTACCCAAATTTTGTCCAATTTAGGGCCAATTTTGGTCCAATTTTGTCCAATTTTGGGCCAATTTGGGGCAATTTTGAATCAATTTTGGCCAATTTTGGGTCATTTTGAACCTTTTTTGGGTCATTTCGTGCCAATTTTGGGTCAATTTTCTCCAATTTAGGGCCAATTTTGGGTCGATTTTGGCCAATTTTGGGTCAATTTACCCCAATTTTGGCCACTTTTGGGTTAATCTTGACCATTTTGGGGTCAATTTTGGCCAATTTTGGGTCATTTGGGGTCAATTTTGACCTTTTTTGGGTCATTTCATGCCAATTTTGGGTCAAATTTGGCCAATTTTGGGTCAATCTACCCAAATTTTGCCCAATTTAGGGCCAATTTTGGGCCCATTTCAGTCAATTTTGGCCAATTTTGGGTCAATTCACCCCAATTTTGGCCAATTTGGGGTCAATCTTGACCTTTTTTGGGTCATTTCGTGCCCATTTTGGGTCAAATTTGGCCAATTTTGGGTCAATCTACCCAAATTTTGTCCAATTTAGGGCCAATTTTGGGCCCATTTCAGTCAATTTTGGCCAATTTAGGGTCAATTTTGGGTCGATTTTTGTCCAATTTTGGGCCAATTTTTGTCCTTTTCCTGCCCCTCCCCCTCCCGCCCCTCCCCCTCCCCCAGAGCTGCCCCTCCCCCCAGTGCCCCCTGCGGGGGTCCCTGCACGGGCACCACCCCCGGGACTGCCTCTTCTACCTGCGGGACTGGGAGCCCCGGCGGCTGCAGCAGCTGCTACTGGTGGGACTGGGAGGGACTGGGAGGGGACTGGGGGGGACTGGGAGGGGATTGGGAGGGACTGGGAGGGACTGGGAGGGACTGGGAGGGACTGGGAGGGACTGGGAGGGGACTGGGAGGGGATTGGGAGGGACTGGGAGGGGATTGGGAGGGGATTGGGGGGGACTGGGAGGGACTGGGAGGGACTGGGAGGGACTGGGAGGGGATTGGGAGGGACTGGGAGGGGATTGGGAGGGAACTGGGAGGGACTGGGAGGGACTGGGAGGGACTGGGAGGGGATTGGGAGGGACTGGGAGGGGATTGGGAGGGACTGGGAGGGACTGGGAGGGACTGGGAGGGGCTGGGAGGGACTGGGAGGGAACTGGGAGGGACTGGGAAGGGATTGGGAGGGACTGGGAGGGGATTGGGATGGACTGGGAGGGACTGGGAGGGACTGGGAGGGACTGGGAGGGGATTGGGAGGGACTGGGAGGGGATTGGGATGGACTGGGAGGGACTGGGAGGGACTGGGAGGGGATTGGGAGGGGATTGGGAGGGACTGGGAGGGGCTGGGAGGGGACTGGGAGGGGACTGGGAGGGACTGGGAGGGACTGGGAGGGACTGGGAGGGAACTGGGAGCACTGGGAGGGGATTGGGAGGGACTGGGAGGGACTGGGAGGGACTGGGAGGGGATTGGGAAGGACTGGGAGCAACTGGGAGGGAACTGGGAGGGAACTGGTTTGTACTGGGAGGGACTGGGAGGGGATTGGGAGGGGATTTGGGGTTACTGGTTTGTACTGGTTTGGGGTTTGGGATTACTGGGAGGCGCCGGGAGGTCACTGGTTTGAACTGGTTTGAACTGGGAGGTGCTGGGATGAACTGGGGAGGGAGTTCAGGGTTACTGGGAGGTACTGGGAGGGTGTCAGAGGGTTACTGGGATATACTGGGAGCCACTGGGAGGGCACTGGGAGGGAACTGGGAGGGACTGGGAGGGTCTGGGAAGGGGGTCCAGGTTTACTGGGATGAACTGGGACGGGGTTGGCTCTTACTGGGAGTTACTGGGAGGGTCTGGGAGAGGGCTGGGGGTTACTGGTTTGTACTGGTTTGGGGTTTGGGGTTACTGGGAGGGGACTGGGACGGGGTTCTGGGGTCACTGGGAGGTCACTGGTCCGAACTGGTCCTTACTGGGAGCTCTCCTGGCCCAGGATGGGAACGTCCCCTTCGAGACGGAGCCGCCCCCTGACGCCCCCCCCAACCCCAGTGGTGAGACTGGGAGGGACTGGGAGGGACTGGGAGGGACTGGGAGGGACTGGGAGGGACTGGGAGGGAACTGGGAGGGGATTGGGAGGGACTGGGAGGGACTGGGAGGGAACTGGGAGGGGACTGGGAGGGACTGGGAGGGACTGGGAGGGACTGGGAGGGAACTGGGAGGGACTGGGAGGGACTGGGAGGGACTGGGAGGGACTGGGAGGGGATTGGGAGGGACTGGGAGGGAACTGGGAGGTCCGAAACCCCAGCTGGGATCCCCCAAAATCCCCAATTTTCCCCCCAAAATCCTCAATTTTTTCCCCAATTTTTTTCCCCAAATTTCCCCCCAAAATCCCCAATTTCCCCCCAATTTTTTCCCCAAAATCCCCAATTTTTCCCCCATTTTTCCCCAATTTTTCCCCAATTTTCCCCCAATTTCCCCCCAAAATCCCCAATTTCCCCCCAATTTTCCCCCCAAAATGCCCAATTTTTCCCCCATTTTTCCCCAATTTCTCTCCCAATTTTCCCCCCAAAATCCCCAATTTTCACCCTAAAAATTCCCCAATTTCTTCCCCAATTTTCCCCCCAATTTTTCCCCAATTTCCCCCCAAAATCCCCAATTTTCCCCCAATTTTCCCCCCAAAATGCCCAATTTTCCCCCAATTTCCCCCCAATTGTTCCCCCAATTTTTCCCCCCAAAATCCCTAATTTCCCCCAATTTTTCCCCAAAATCCCCAATTTTTTCCCCAATTTTTTTCCCCCAATTTTCCCTCATTTTTCCCCAATTTCTCTCCCAATTTTTCCCCCCTAAAATCCCCAATTTTTTCCCCAATTTTCCCCCAATTTCCCCCCTAAAATCCCCAATTTCCCCCCAATTTTTTCCCCAAAATCCCCAATTTCTCTCCCAATTTTCCCTCTAAAATCCCCCATTTTTCCTCCAATTTTCTCCCCACAATCCCCAATTTTCACCCTAAAAATTCCCCAATTTCTTCCCCAATTTTCCCCCCAAAATCCCCAATTTTTCCCCACTTTTCCCCAATTTCTCTCCCAATTTTCTCCCCAAAATCCCCAATTTTTTCCTCAAAATCCCCAATTTTTTCCCCAATTTTTTTCCCCAAAATCCCCAATTTCCCCCCTAAAATCCCCAATTTTTCCCCCCCAAATCCTCCATTTTTCCCCCAATTTTTCCCCTCAAAATCCCCAAATTTTCCCCCAAAATCCCCAATTTTTTCCCCCAAAATCCCCAATTTCCCCCCTAAAATCCCCAATTTTTCCCCAAAATCCCCGATTTTTCCCCAATTTTTCCCCCAAAATCCCCAATTTTTTCCCCAAAATCCCCAATTTTTCCCTCTAAAATCCTCCATTTTTCCCCCAATTTTTCCCCAATTTCTTCCCCAATTTCCCCCCCAAAATCCCCAAATTTTCCCCCAAAATCCCCAATTTTTTCCCCCAAAATCCCCAATTTCCCCCCTAAAATCCCCAATTTTTTCCCCCAATTTTCTCCAAAATCCCCAATTTTTTCCCCAATTTTTTCCCCCAATTTTCTCCAAAATCCCCAATTTTTTCCCCAATTTTTTTCCCCAATTTTCCCCCAAAATCCCCAATTTTCCCCCAATTTCTTCCCCAATTTCCCCCGCTAAAATCCCCAATTTTCCCCCAATTTCTTCCCCAATTTCCCCCCCTAAAATCCCCAATTTTCCCCCAATTTTCTCCCCAAAATCCCCAATTTTTCCCCCTAAAATCCCCAATTTTTTGCCCCAAAATCCCCAATTTTTTCCTCAAAATCCCCAATATTTTCCCCAATTTTCCCCCAATTTCCCCCAATTTTTTCCTCAAAATCCCCAATTTCCCCCCAATTTCCCCCCATTTTTTCCCCCAATTTTCCCCCAAAAATCCCCAATTTTCCCCCCTAAAATCCCCAATTTTCCCCCAATTTTTCCCCCCAAAATCCCCAATTGTTCCCTCATTTTTCCCCAATTTCTCTCCCAATTTTTCCCCCCTAAAATCCCCAATTTTTCCCCCAATTTCCCCCCAATTTCCCCCCAAAATGCCCAATTTTTCCTCCATTTTTCCCCAATTTCTCTCCCAATTTTCACCCTAAAATCCCCAATTTTCCCCCAATTTCCCCCCAATTTCCCCCCCAAAATCCCCAATTTCCCCCCAATTTTTTCCCCAAAATCCCCAATTTTTCCCCCATTTTTCCCCAATTTTTCCCCAATTTTCCCCCAATTTTCCCCCAAAATCCCCAATTTTCCCCCAATTTTCCCCCCAAAATGCCCAATTTTTCCTCCCAAAATCCCCAATTTTCACCCTAAAAATTCCCCAATTTCTTCCCCAATTTTCCCCCCAATTTTCCCCCAATTTCCCCCAAAATCCCCAATTTTTTCCTCAAAATCCCCAATTTTTTCCCCAATTTTTTTCCCCAAAATCCCCAATTTCCCCCAAAATCCCCAATTTCCCCCCAATCTCTCCCCAATTCCCCCCAATTTCCCCCCTAAAATCCCCAATTTCCCCCCAATTTTCCCCCCAAAATCCCCAATTTTTCCCCCAAATTTCTCCCCAAAATCCCCAATTTTGTCCCCAACTTTCCCCCTAAAATCCCCAATTTCCCCCCTAAAATCCCCAATTTTTCCCCCAATTTCCCCCCAATTTTTCCCCAAAAATCCCCAATTTCCCCCCAATTTTTCCCCCAATTTCCCCCCGTTTTTTCCCCCATTTTCCCCCCTAAAATCCCCAATTTTCCCCCAATTTCCCCCAATTTTTCCCCCTAAAATCCCTAATTTTTTCCCCAATTTTTCCCCAATTTCCCCCCAATTTTTCCCCCATTTTTCCCCAATTTCCCCCCAATTTTTCCCCAATTTTTTCCCTAAAATCCCCAATTTTGTCCCCAATTTTTCCCCCAATTTTCCCCAATTTCCCCCCAATTTTTCCCCCATTTTCCCCCAATTTCCCCCCTAAAATCCCCAATTTCCCCCCATTTTTCCCCCAATCCCCCCACTTTTCCCAAACTCCCCGTTTCTCTCCCCAAACCCCTCCCCTCCCCTCCCCCCCCCCAGGCCGCTGCCCGGTGCCGGAGCAGAAGCAGCTCGGGGTCACTCTGAGGGACGAACCCTGCGGCCGCTGCGCCCCAAAGGGCCACGCCGGCCTCTGCCGGTCAGTCGGGGGCACCTGGGGGTCTGGGGTCACCCAGGGGTCATTTGGGGTCACCCAGGGGTCATTTCGGGGCAGTTTGGGGTCACTCAGGGGCGGTTTGGGGTCACTCAGGGGTCACTCAGGGGTCACTCAGGGGTCATTTGGGGGTCCGTCCGGGGTCATTTGGGGTGGTTTGGGGTCAGTCCGGGGTCGTTTGGGGTCACCCAGGGGTCATTTCGGGGCGGTTTGGGGTCACTCAGGGGCGGTTTGGGGTCACTCAGGGGTCACTTAGGGGTCAGTTTGGGGGTCTGGGGTCACTCAGGGGTCACTCAGGGGTCACTCAGGGGTCATTTGGGGTCAATTTGGGGTCATTTCGGGGCGGTTTGGGGTCACTTGGGGTCACTCAGGGGTCACTTAGGGGTCAGTTTGGGGGTCTGGGGTCACTCAGGGGTCACTCAGGGGTCACTCAGGGTCACTCGGGGTCATTTGGGGTCACTCAGGGGTCATTTGGAGCCACTTTGGGGTCATTTTGGGGCAGTTTGGGGTCACTTGGGGTCACTCAGGGGTCACTCGGGGGTCATTTGGGGTCAATTTGGGGTCATTTCGGGGCGGTTTGGGGTCACTTGGGGTCACTCAGGGGTCACTCAGGGGTCAGTTTGGGGGTCTGGGGTCACTCAGGGGTCACTCAGGGGTCACTCAGGGTCACTCGGGGTCATTTGGGGTCACTCAGGGGTCATTTGGAGCCACTTTGGGGTCATTTTGGGGCAGTTTGGGGTCACTTGGGGTCACTCAGGGGTCACTCGGGGTCACTCATTGGTCACTCAGGGCTCATTTTGGGGGTCTGGGGTCACTCAGGGGCGGTTTGGGGTCACTTGGGGTCACTCAGGGGTCACTTAGGGGTCATTTTGGGGGTCTGGGGTCACTCAGGGGTCACTCAGGGGTCACTCGGGGTCATTTGGGGGTCCGTCCGGGGTCATTTGGGGTCGTTTGGGGTCAGTCCGGGGTCGTTTGGGGTCAATTTGGGGTCATTTCGGGGCGGTTTGGGGTCACTTGGGGCGGTTTGGGGTCACTCAGGGGTCACTCAGGGGTCACTCAGGGGTCACTCAGGGGTCACTTAGGGGTCAGTTTGGGGGCCTGGGGTCACTCAGGTGTCACTCAGGGGTCACTCAGGGGTCATTTGGGGTCAGTCCGGGGTCGTTTGGGGTCAATTTGGGGTCATTTTGGGGCAGTTTGGGGTCATCTGGAGCCACTTTGGGGTCATTTGGGGTCACTCAGGGGTCACTCAGGGGCGGTCTGGGGTCACTCAGGGGTCACTCAGGGGTCATTTTGGGGGTCTGGGGTCACTCAGGGGTCACTCAGGGGTCACTCGGGGTCATTTGGGGGTCCGTCCGGGGTCGTTTGGGGTCAATTTGGGGTCATTTCGGGGCGGTTTGGGGTCACTTGGGGTCACTCAGGGGTCACTCAGGGGTCACTTGGGGCTCATTTTGGGGGTCTGGGGTCACTCAGGGTCACTCAAGGGTCACTCAGGGGTCACTCAGGGTCACTCAGGGTCACTCAGGGGTCACTCAGGGGTCACTCAGGGGTCACTCAGGGTCACTCAGGGGTCACTCAGGGGTCACTCTGGGCTCATTTTGGGGGTCTGGGGTCACTCAGGGGTCACTTAGGGGTCAGTTTGGGGGTCTGGGGTTACTCAGGGGTCACTCAGGGGTCACTCGGGGTCATTTGGGGTCAGTCCGGGGTCGTTTGGGGTCAGTTTGTGGTCATTTCGGGGCAGTTTGGGGTCACTTGGGGTCACTCAGGGGTCAGTTTGGGGGTCTGGGGTCACTCAGGGTCACTCAGGGGTCACTCAGGGGTCACTCAGGGGTCACCCTGAGGGACGAACCCTGCGGCCGCTGCGCCCCAAAGGGCCACGCCGGCCTCTGCCGGTCAGTCGGGGGCACCTGGGGGGCAGGGGTCACCCGGGGGTCATCCAGGGGTCACCCAGGGGTCATTTGGGGTCAGTCCGGGGTCGTTTGGGGTCAATTTCGGGTCATTTCGGGGCAGTTTGGGGTCACTCAGGGGCGGTTTGGGGTCACTCAGGGTCACTCAGGGGTCACTCAGGAGTCACTTAGGGGTCAGTTTGGGGGTCTGGGGTCACTCAGGGGTCACTCAGGGTCACTCGGGGTCATTTGGGGTCACTTGGGGTCATTTGGGGTCACTCAGGGGCGGTTTGGGGTCACTCAGGGGTCACTTAGGGGTCACTCAGGGGTCTGGGGTCACTTAGGGGTCACTTAGGGGTCAGTTTGGGGGTCTGGGGTCACTCAGGGGTCATTTGGGGTCAGTCCGGGGTCACCTGGAGCCACTTTGTGGTCATTTCGGGGCAGTTTGGGGTCACTTGGGGTCAGTTTGGGGTCACTCAGGGGTCACTCAGGGGTCACTTAGGGGTCAGTTTGGGGGTCTGGGGTCACTCAGGGGTCACTCAGGGGTTACTCAGGGGTCACTCAGGGGTCACCCAGGGTCACTCAGTGGTCACTCACTGGTCACTGGTCACTCACTGGTCCCTCACTGGTCACTGGTCACTCACTGGTCACTCACTGGTCACTCAGTGGTCACTCACTGGTCACTCACTGGTCACTCCCCCCCCACCCAGCCCCCACTACAGCGAGTACCTGGTGTCCCTCAGGGCTCACTCAGGGCTCACTCACTGGTCACTCACTGGTCACTCAGGGCTCACTCAGGGCTCACTCAGGGCTCACTGGTCACTCACTGGTCACTCACTGGTCACTCAGTGGTCACTCACTGGTCACTCACTGGCCATCCCCCCCCCGCCCAGCCCCCACTACAGCGAGTACCTGGTGTCCCTCAGGGCTCACTCAGTGGTCACTCAGGGCTCACTCAGAGCTCAGTGCTCACTCAGGGCTCACTCAGGGCTCACTCAGGGCTCAGTGGTCACTCACTGGTCACTCAGTGGTCACTCACTGGTCACTCAGTGGTCACTCACTGGTCACTCACTGGTCACTCACTGGCCATCCCCCCCCCGCCCAGCCCCCACTACAGCGAGTACCTGGTGTCCCTGATCAACCGCCACGGCCTGGACCCCGCCCGTCTCTATGACCGGGCCGAGCTGCGCGCCGCCGCCGAGCGCCACCTAGCGGCCGGGAGGGCCCGGCGCCGGCCGGGCGAGAGCGAGGCCGAGCTGGAGGCGCGACTGCGCCACCTGCTGGAGGAGGAGGCGCCCGTCAGGCCCCGCCCCCCCGGCCCGCTCCGGACACGCCCACTATGCAAATGAGCCCGCGGGAATATGGGGCGGGGGGGTTTGGGGGGATTTTGGGGGGGTTTGGGTCAGTTTGGGTGATTTTAGGGGTTTTTTTGGGGTGGTTTTGAGGGGGTTTGGGGTGGTTTTAGGAGGATTTTGGGGTCAGGGGTCACTCAGGGTCACTCAGGGGTCACTCAGGGGTCACTCAGGGGTCACTCCGGGGTCGCTGCTGGAGGAGGAGGCGCCCGTCAGGCCCCGCCCCCCCGGCCCGCTCCGGACACGCCCACTATGCAAATGAGCTCCTGGAATATGGGGGCGGGGGGGTTTGGGGCGGTTTTGGGGGGGTTTGGGGTTTTTTTGGGTTTTTTTGGGTTTTTTTTGGGGTGGTTTTGGGGGGGTTTGGGGTCGTTTTGGAGTTTTTTTGAGGGGTTTTTTGGGTCGTTTTCGGTCTTTTTTGAGGGGTTTTGGGGTCGTTTTGGGGGGATTTGAGGGGGTTTTTGGGTCGTTTTGGGTCTTTTTTGAGGAGTTTTTTGGGTCATTTTGGCGTGGTTTTGGGTGGGTTTGGGGTCGTTTTAGGATTTTTTGAGGGATTTTTTGGGTCATTTTGGAGGGGGTTTGGGGTCGTTTTGGGTTTTTTGAGGGATTTTTTGGGTCGTTTTGGGGTGGTTTTGGGTGGGGTTTGGGGTTTTTTTGGGTTTTTTTTCAGTCATTTTGGGGTGGTTTTGAGGGGGTTTGGGGTGGTTTTAGGAGGATTTTGGGGTCTGGGGTCACTCAGGGGTCACTTAGGGGTCAGTTGGGGGTCAGTTTGGGGTCAGTTTGGGGTCACTCAGGGGTCACTCAGGGTCACTCCGGGGTCGCTGCTGGAGGAGGAGGCGCCCGTCAGGCCCCGCCCCCCCGGCCCGCTCCGGACACGCCCACTATGCAAATGAGCGCCTGGAATATGGGGAGTGGGCGGTTTGGGGCGGTTTTGGGTCAGTTTGGGTGATTTTAGGGGTTTTTTTGGGGTGGTTTGTGGTCATTTTGGGTCTTTTTGAGGGGTTTTTGGGTCCTTTTGGGGTGGTTTTGAGGGGTTTTTGGGTCGTTTTGGGGTGGTTTTGGGGAGGTTTGGGGTCGCTTTGGTTTTTTTTGAGGGGTTTTTTGGGTCATTTTGGGTTTTTTTGAGGAGTTTTTGGGTTGTTTTGGGGTGGTTTTGAGGGGTTTTTTTGGTCGTTTTGGGTCTTTTTGAGGGGTTTTTGGGTTGTTTTTGGGGGGATTTTGAGGGGGTTTGGGGGTTTTGGGGGGGTTTTCGGTGGGTTTGGGGTCGTTTTGGGGTTTTTTTGAGGGGTTTTTTGGGTCGTTTTGGGGTGGTTTTGGGTGGGTTTGGGGTCGTTTTGGGATTTTTTTGGGTTTTTTTCTGGGTCGTTTTGGGGTGGTTTTGGGTGGGTTTGCGGTCGTTTGGGGTTTTTTTGAGGGATTTTTTGGGTCGTTTTGGGTCATTTTGGGGTAGTTTTGGGTGGGTTTTGGGGTCGTTTTAGGAGGATTTTTTGGGGGCTTTTTTGGGTCATTTTCGGGTGATTTTGGGGGCACTTTGGCGTCTTTTTGGGGGGTTTGGGATCATTTTAGGAGGATTTTGGGGGTCAGGGGTCACTCAGGGGTCACTCCGGGGTCGCTGCTGGAGGAGGAGGCGCCCGTCAGGCCCCGCCCCCCGGCCCGCTCCGGACACGCCCACTATGCAAATGAGCGCCTGCAATATGGGGCGGGGGGATTTTGGGGCAGTTTGGGGCATTTTGGGGCGGTTTGGGTCATTTTAGGGGTTTTTTTGGGGTTTTTTTTGAGTCGTTTTCGGGTGGTTTTGGGGGGGGGTTGCGGTCGTTTGGAGTTTTTTTGAGGGGTTTTTTGGGTCGTTTTGGGTTTTTTTGAGGAGTTTTTGGGTCGTTTTGGGGTGGTTTTGAGGGGGTTTGGGGTCATTTTAGGATTTTTTGGGGTTTTTTCTGGGTTGTTTTGGGGTGGTTTTGGGTGGGTTTGGGGTCGTTTTGGGTTTTTTTGAGGGATTTTTTGGGTCATTTTGGGGTGATTTTGAGGGGGTTTGGGGGTTTTGGGGTGGTTTTGGGGTTGTTTTAGGGTTTTTTGAGAGGTTTTTTGGGTCGTTTTGGGGTGGTTTTGAGGGGGTTTGGGTTTTTTGGGTCGTTTTGGGTCTTTTTTGGTTTTTTTTCTGGGTCGTTTTGGGGTCGTTTTGGGATTTTTTGAGGGATTTTTTGGGTCATTTTGGGGTGGTTTTGAGGGGGTTTGGGGTCATTTTAGGATTTTTTGGGGTTTTTTCTGGGTCGTTTTGGGGTGGTTTTGGGGGGGGTTTTGGGTCGTTTTGGGTCTTTTTTGGGGTTTTTTTGAGTCGTTTTCGGGTGGCTTTGGGGGGGGTTTGCGGTCGTTTTGGGTCTTTTTTGAGGGGTTTTTGGGTCGTTTTGGGGTGGTTTTGAGGGGTTTTGGGGTCGTTTTGAGTTTTTTTGAGGAGTTTTGGGTCGTTTTGGGGTTGTTTTGAGGGGTTTGGGTCGTTTTAGGATTTTTTGGGGTTTTTTTGGGGGTTTTTTTTGGGTCACTTTGGGGTGGTTTTGAGGGGTTTTGGGTCGTTTTGGGGTTTTTTTGAGGGGTTTTTGGGTTGTTTTCGGGTGATTTTGAGGGGGTTTGGGGGTTTTGGGGTGGTTTTGAGGGGGTTTGGGGTTTTTTGGGTCGTTTTGGGTCTTTTTTGAGGAGTTTTTGGGTCGTTTTGGGGTGGTTTTAGGGAGGTTTGGGGTGGTTTTAGGAGGATTTTGGGAGTCTGGGGTCACTCAGGGGTCACTCAGGGTCAGTTTGGGGCTTTGGGGTCATTTAGGGTCAGTTTGGGGTGATTTTGAGGGGTTTTGGGGTCTTTTTGGGACTTTTTTGGGGGGGGTTTGGGTCGTTTTGGGGTGGTTTTGGGGTCGTTTTAGGAGGATTTGGGGGTCTGGGGTCACTTTGGGGTCACCCAGGGGTCATTTAGGGTCACTTTGGGGTGATTTTGGGGGGGTTTGGGGTCGTTTTAGGAGGATTTTGGGGGTCTGGGGTCACTTTGGGATCATTTAGGGTCAGTTTGGGGGTCTGGGGTCACTCAGGGGTCACTTTGGGGTCACTCCGGGGTCACTCAAGCAGCCGCTATGCAAATGAGCTTCCATATAAGGCAAAAATGACCAAAAAAGGGGAAAACGCCCCAAAATGGTAAAAAAATCCATTTAAAGAGGGGAAGGGGGCGGGGCTGAGGCGCTTTATGCAAATGAGGGCCGTGAAGGTGATTAATGAATGCAAATGAAGCTTGTACGGGGAGGGGCCACGCCCCTTTTTATGCAAATAAAGCTGTGGGGGGTCACTGCCGGGAGAGCCACGCCTCTTATGCTAATGAGCCCCAAAATCCCCCAAATTCACCCCAAAATCCACCCGGGAGCCCCAAAATCCCCCAAATTCACCCCAAAATCCACTTGGGAGTCCCAAAATCCCCCAAATTCACCCCAAAATGCCCCAAATTCACCCCAAAATCCACCTGAGAGCACCAACGTGCCCCAAATTTGCCCCAAAATCCACCCGGGAGCCCCAAAATCCCCCAAATTCACCCCAAAATCCCCCAAATTCACCCCAAATTCACCCCAAAATCTACCCGGGAGCCCCAAAATCCCTCAAATTCAGCCCAAAATCCCCCAAATTCAGCCCAAAATCCCCCAAATTCACCCCAAAATCCCCCAAATTCACCCCAAAATCCACCTGGGAGCCCCAAAATCCACTCAGGAGCCCCAAAATACCCCAAATTCACCCCAAAATCCACCCGGGAGTGCCAAAATCCCCCAAATTCACCCCAAAATGCCCCAAATTCAGCCCAAAATCCACCTGGACCCCCCCAAAACCCCTTCAGGGACCCCCCAAAAACCTCAAATTCCTTCAAACCCCCCAAAATCCACCCAGACCACCCCAAAACCCCTCAAATCTCCCCCAAATCCCCCCCAAATCCCCCTCAGGGACCCCCCAAAACTCCTCAAATCCCCCCAAAAATCCCTCAAAATCCCCCAAAATTCACCCCAAAACCCCACCCAGACCCCCCAAACCCCTCAGGGATCCCCAAAATTCCCCCAAATTCCCCCCAAATTCTCCCCAAATCCCCCTCAAATCCCCCCAAAACCCACCCAGGACCCCCCCAAAACCCCTCAAATCTCCCCCAAAATCCCCCAAATCCACCCCAAAACCCCACCCGAACCCCCCAAAACCTCTCAGGGACCCCCAAATTCCCCTCAAATCCCCCCAAAACCCCCTCAGGGACCCCCCAAAAATCCACCGGGATCCCCAAAACTCCTCAAATCCCCCCAAAAACTCCTCAGGAACCCCCAAATTCCCCTCAAATCCCCCCAAAATCCACCCGGGACCCCCCTAAAACCCCTCAAATTCCCCCCAAAACCCCTCAATTCCCCCCAAACCCTCTCAATCCCCCCCAAATTTCCCCAAATTCCCTCAAATTTCCCCCAAATCTGCCCAAATCCTCCTCAGGGACTCCCCAAAACTCCTCAAATCCCCCCCAAAATCCCCCAAAATCCCCCCAAATCCCCTCAGGGACCCCCCAAAACCCCTCAAATTTTCCCCAAAACCCCTCAATTCCGCCCAAAACCCCTCAATCCCCCCCAAATTTCCCCAAAACCCCTCAAATTCCCCCCAAATCTCCCTCAAATCTCCCCAAATCCCCCTCAGGGACTCCCCAAAACTCCTCAAATCCCCCCAAAAATCCCTCAAAATCCCCCAAATCCACCCCAAAATCCACCCGGGACCCCCTAAAACCCCTCAAATCCCCCCAAAACCCCTCAATTCCCCCCAAAAACCCTCAATCCCCCCCAAATTTCCCCAAAACCCCTCAAATTCCCTCAAATCTCCCCAAATCCCCCTCAGGGACTCCCCAAAACTCCTCAAATCCCCCCAAAAATCCCTCAAAATCCCCCAAATCCACCCCAAAACCCCACCCGGACCCCCCAAAACCCCTCAGGGACCCTCAAAACTCCTCAAATCCACCCCAAAACCCCTCAATTCCTCCCAAAACCCCTCAATTCCCCCCAAATTTCCCCCAAACCCCTCAAATTTCCCCCAAATTCCCTCAAATCTTCCCCAAATCCCCCTCAGGGACTGCCCAAAACTCCTCAAATCCCCCCTAAAATCCCTCAAAATCCCCAAAATCCACCCCAAAACCCCCCGGGACCCCCCAAAACCCCTCAGGGACCCCCAAAACTCCTCAAATTACCCCCAAACCCCCTCAATTCCCCCCAAAACCCCTCAATCCCCCCCAAATTTCCCCAAAACCCCTCAAATTTCCCCCAAATCTCCCCAAATCCCCCTCAGGGGCTCCCCAAAACTCCTCAAATCCCCCAAAAAATCCCTCAAAATCCCCCAAATCCACCCCAAAATCCACCCGGGACCCCCCCAAACCCCTCAGGGATCCCCAAAATTCCCCCAAATTCCCCCCAAATTCTCCCCAAATCCCCCTCAAATCCCCCCAAAACCCACCCAGGACCCCCCCAAAACCCCTCAAATCTCCCCCAAAATCCCCCAAATCCACCCCAAAACCCCACCCGAACCCCCCAAAACCTCTCAGGGACCCCCAAATTCCCCTCAAATCCCCCCAAAATCCACCCGGGACCCCCCTAAAACCCCTCAAATTCCCCCCAAAACCCCTCAATTCCTCCCAAAACCCCTCAATCCCCCCCAAATTTCCCCAAAACCCCTCAAATTTCCCCCAAATTCCCTCAAATCTCCCCAAATCCCCCTCAGGGACTCCCCAAAACCCCTCAAATCCCCCCAAAAATCCCTCAAAATCCCCCAAATCCACCCCAAAATCCACCCGGGACCCCCCAAAACCCCTCAGGGACCCTCAAAACTCCTCAAATCCACCCCAAAACCCCTCAATTCCCCCCAAAACCCCTCAATTCCCCCCAAATTTCCCCCAAACCCCTCAAATTCCCCCCAAATTCCCTCAAATCTCCCCAAATCCCCCTCAGGGACCCCCCAAAACTCCTCAAATCCCCCCAAAAATCCCTCAAAATCCCCCAAATCCACCCCAAAACCCCCCGGGACCCCCCCAAAACCCCCTCAATTCCCCCCAAATTTCCCCCAAACCCCTCAAATTTCCCCCAAATTCCCTCAAATTTCCCCCAAATCCCCCCCAAAAACCCCCCCGGGACCCCCCAAACCTCCCCCGGTCTCTCCCGGCCGCCATTTTCCTCCTCCCTCACCACCTTCCTCCCCTCACGTTTGCGGCGCTCTGATTGGCCGAGCGCCGTGAGGCACCCGGCGCTCCCATTGGCTGGGCGCTTCCCGCCTCTTCCCAAGCTCTTCGCCGATTGGTCAGCGCTTGTCGCCGAGGGGAGAGAAGCGCGCTGATTGGTTGGACGGGGAAAAGGCGGGAAAAAGAGGGGTGGGGAAAAGGGAGGGGCGTCCTGAGGCGAGCGGCCCGGTGATTGGCTGGAAGGAGGGAAAGGGGGCGGGGCGACCGAGGTTATATAAGGGGCGGCGCGGCGCCGCCGGGCTCAGTCCGGCTGTGGCGGCGGTCGAGGCGCGGCGCTTCCGGCGGAGGCGGCGGCGGTTTAATCGACTAATTGCTCCATTTAATTAACTTAATTAACTTAATTAGTGGCGGGGGCTCGCGCCGAGCGTTTACGGCGCTAATTAAGGCGCTAATTAGCGCCGCGGAGGGTTTGGTGGAGGCGATTCGGGACTGGTTGAAACTCGGAAATCCGGGGAGGGGCGTGAGGGTTCAAAGCCGGTTTTAATTTCATTTAATCCCTCGTTTAATTGCTTAAGTAGTTTAATTAGTTGATCGGTTAATTAGTTTTACTCGCGGGGTTTCGCCGCGCTTTTTGTTCTTTTTTTTGAGGCGCCTCGGGCGTTTCCTGAGGGATTTTAGGGTTAAAAATCGCTTTTTTAAAACTCGTTTTTAGCCCGAATTTACCTGAATTGCCTCGCGTTTATTCAACTTTAAGCAATTTTTACCTCGGGCTTTTTAATTTTAATTAAATTCGGGCCGTTTTGTCCCCCTTTGGGGCCAAAGTTGCGTTCGAAGCGTTTTAATTCCATCAATTCCCGCCTAAATTAACGAACTCGGACCCAATTAAACTTTAAACTTAATTAAAATTCCTTTAATTTATTGGTATTTAAATCCAATTGTTCGCTCCAAAATTTATTCACTTTTGGAGCTTTTTGAGGCGGTTTCGGGTCTTTTTTGGAAGCATTTTCTTGCTTTTTCTGCCGCTTGGGGTTGAAATAATTTAAGTGCTGCCTTAATTTATTCTAATTTATTCATATTTATTCAGAGTTATTAAATTTAACGGATTTGGTTGATATTTAGAGGGGTTTCGGATCAGGTTTTTGGGTCCGGAATTCCCTTTTTTAGGATTTTCTATTAATTGTTAGCTTAAGTAGAATTAATTTAATTAATGTTCTATTTATTAAGTATTTATTTAATTTATTAGGTATTAATTAAAACGAGTTTTTAACGCTTAAAACCGAATTTTAATTAAATTTTAAAAGGTTTTTTTTGGGTGCTTTTCCAGGGCTTTTCTGAGGCATTTTTTGGGGCCAAAACCCCCCTTTTCCCTAAATAATTAAAAAAACCATTCTTTAATTAATTTTAATTAAAATTAATAATTTTAATGAAATTTATTCTTTTTAATTAAATTTAATAATTTCAATTAAATTAATAATTTTATTTAAATTTAATAATTTTAATTATATTTAGTATTTTAATTAAATTTATGGGGCTCTTTTAAAACCCACTTCGCAAACACCTCGTAACTTAAAATCAAATTTTAATTAAATTTTAATTAATCCTTAATTAACTTTCGGGCCCTTTCCCGAGGCGCCTTAAACCCACAAATTTAAATATAATTTAAATATTGCTTATCGATTTTTTTCATTAATTTTATTGACGTTTTAGGCGGTTTTTGGTTAAATTTTTGAGCCCTTTTGTGGCTTTTAAGCGTCGATTCGAATCCACTTTAATTTATGCAAATACATGCAAATTAGTGCCAATATATGCAAATTTATGTAAATTTTATGTAAATTTATGTGAATTTAAAATCGATTTTGGTGCCACTTTTCAGCCGATTTCCCCTCATTTCTGACACTTCCGATTTGCCCAAAATCGCCTTTTTTCCATCCGTTTTTCCCCCCTCCCACAACAAAAAAAAAAAAACTCCAAAAAATTTTTTTTTTTTGGAAAAAAACAACCTTCTCCAAATTTATTCAGATTTATTTAAATTTATTCAAATCGAGCTTCCGGAATGTTCTACTACCCCGAGGTGCTGCGGCGCCACAGCGGCTGCTTCGGCACCATCTGGTGAGGGCCCTTTTGGGGCCAATTCCGGGGATTTTGGGGCTTTTCGGGGCGGTTTGGGGCGGTTTGGGAGGATTTGGGGTGGATTTTGGGGGGATTCGGGAAGATTTTGGGGGGATTTTGGGGCGTTTTGGGCGGATTTGGGGCATTTTGGGGGGATTTTGGGTGGATTTGGGGTGGATTTTGGGGTGTTTTGGGTGGATTTTGGGGCGGATTTTGGGTGGGTTTGGGGGCATTTTAGGTGAATTTGGGGCGTTTTGGGTGGATTTTGGGGCATTTGGGGCTCATTTTGGGCGGATTTGGGGCGTTTTGGGTGGATTTTGGGGTGGATTTTGGGGGGGTTTTGGGGCATTTTAGGTGAATTGGGGGATTTCAGGTGGATTTTGGGCGGATTTGGGGCGTTTTGGGTGGATTTGGGGGGATTTTGGGGCGTTTTTAGCGGATTTTGGGGTGGATTTTTGGTGGATTTTGGGGTGGATTTTGGGGCGTTTTGGGCGGATTTTCGGGTGGATTTTGGGTGGATTTTGGGTGGACTTTGGGGTGGATTTTGGGGCATTTTGGGGTGGATTTTGGGGGGGTTTTGGGGCATATTAGGTGAATTGGGGGGATTTCAGGTGGATTTTGGGGCGCTTTGGGTGGATTTTGGGGCGGTTTGGGGGGATTTGGGTGGATTTTGGGGCATTTCAGGTGGATTTTGGGGTGGATTTAGGGCGGGTTTGGGGGCATTTTAGGTGAATTTGGGGCATTTTGGGGGGATTTTGGGGCGTTTTGGGTGGATTTTGGGTCATTTCAGGTGGATTTGGGGTGGATTTTGGGTGAATTTGGGGCATTTCAGGTGGATTTGGGCTCATTTTGGGGCATCTTGGGTGGATTTTGGGACATTGGGGTGGATTTTGGGGCATTTTGGGGCATTTCAGGTGGATTTTGGGGCGTTTGGGGCGGATTTGGGGCGTTTTGGGGGGATTTTGGGGTGGATTTTGGGGCATTTTAGGTGAATTTGGGGCGTTTTGGGTGGATTTTGGGGCGTTTTGGGTGGATTTGGGGCATTTTGGGGGCATTTGGGGGCGCATTTTGGGGTGGGTTTTGGGGCATTTTAGGTGGATTTTGGGGCAATTTTGGGGCATTTTAGGTGAATTTGGGGCGTTTTGGGGTGGATTTGGGCGTTTATGGGGGGATTTTGGGGTAGGTTTTGGGGGATTTTAGGTGGATTTTGGGGCATTTTGGGTGGATTTTGGGGCATTTTGGGGCGTTTCGGGTGGATTTTGGGGCATTTTAGGTGAATTTGGGGCGTTTTGGGTGGATTTTGGGGCATTTTAGGTGAATTTGGGGCGTTTCGGGTGGATTTGGGGGCGTTTTGGGGTGGATTTGGGGGGATTTTGGGGCGTTTTGGGTGGATTTTGGGGTGGATTTTGGATCATTTCAGGTGGATTTTGGGTCATTTTGGGTGGATTTTGGGTGGATTTTGGATCATTTTGGATCATTTCGGGTGAATTTTGGGTCATTTTGGGTGCATTTTGGGTGGATTTTGGGTCATTTTGGGGAATTTTCCAGGCTGGCAGCCACCTGCCACTCGCGGCTGCTCCGCCGGGAGTACCTGGGCGTCAACGTCCCCCACACCTGGTAAGGACCCCAAAACCCCAAAAACCGCCCCAAAAACCCTCAAACCCACCCCAAAATCCTCAATTTCATCTCCAAAAACCCCAAATTCCCCTCAAAAAACCCAAAAAGCCCCAAATTCACCCCAAAAATCCAAAATGGCGGCCTGAGGCGGGGCTGGCTGTCCCTGAGGGGAACTCCCCAAATAAACCCCCAAAATCGACCCAAAACCATCTTAAATGACCCCAAAACCCCCCAAAATCACCTCAAAAGATCCCAAAATCTTCAATTTCCCCTCACAAACCCCAACTTCCCCTCAAAAACCCCAAATTCCCCTCAAAAAACCCAAAAAGCCCCAAATTCACCCCAAAAATCCAAAATGGCGGCCTGAGGCGGGGCTGGCTGTCCCTGAGGGGAACCCCCCAAAAAAACCCCCAAAACCGCCCCAAAACCACCTCAAACTGACCCAAAACCCCTCAAAATCACCCCAAAAAAACCCAAAATCCTCAATTTCACCTCCAAAAACCCCAAATTCCCCTCAAAAAACCCAAAAACCCCCAAATTCACCCCAAAAATCCAAAATGGCGGCCTGAGGCCGGGCTGGCTGTCCCTGAGGGGAACCCCCCAAAAAACCCCAAAAATCGACCCAAAATCACCTCAAAACCAACCCCAAATCCCTCAAAATCACCCCAAAAAAAACCAAAAAACCCCAAATCCTCAATTTCATCTCCAAAAACCCCAAATTCCCCTCAAAAAACCCAAAAAGCCCCAAATTCACCCCAAAAATCCAAAATGGCGGCCTGAGGCGGGGCTGGCTGTCCCTGAGGGGAACCCCCCAAAAAACCCCAAAAATCGACCCAAAATCACCTCAAAACCAACCCCAAATCCCTCAAAATCACCCCAAAAAAAACCAAAAAACCCCAAATCCTCAATTTCATCTCCAAAAACCCCAAATTCCCCTCAAAAAACCCAAAAAGCCCCAAATTCACCCCAAAAATCCAAAATGGCGGCCTGAGGCGGGGCTGGCTGTCCCTGAGGGGAACCCCCCAAAAAACCCCAAAAATCAACCCAAAATCACCTCAAAACCAACCCCAAATCCCTCAAAATCACCCCAAAAAACCCAAAATCCTCAATTTCACCTCAAAAAAACCCAAATTCCCCTCAAAAACCCCAAATTCACCCCAAATTCACCCCAAAAATCCAAAATGGCGCCCTGAGAGAAACCCCCCAAACCCCCCCCAAAAAACCACCTCAAACCGCCCCAAAACCCCCCAAAATCACCCCAAAACCCCCCAAAACCCCCCCAAAAACCTCCCATTTCTGCTCAAAAACCCCAAATTCCCTCAAAAAACCCCAAATTCCCCTCAAAAAACCCAAAAAGCCCCAAATTCACCCCAAAAATCCAAAATGGCGGCCTGAGAGAAACCCCCCAAAACCCCCAAAAACCACCCCAAAACCACCTCAAACCTCCCCAAAACCCCCCAAAATCACCCCAAAAACCCCCCAAACCCCTCAATTCCACCCCAAAACCCCCAAAAACCCTCAAACTCCCCCCCAAAAAAAACCCCAAAACCCCCCGAATTCGCCCCAAACCGGCCACTTCCGGGTTCTCCTTGGCCCCGCCCAGCGCCGCCGTCACCTCGTTCGTGATTGGCCGAGGCGGTTGGGAAGTCCCGCCCCCTCCCGCCGGGGCCCCGCCCCCTCGCTGCTCGCTCTACCTGGGGGCGTTGCTGCAGTTGGGTCTCGCGAGAGTTTACGGGAGGCAGTGCCGCAGCCTGCTCGGTAGGGGGCGCCAGCCGCGAGATTATGCTAATGAGGCGGGGGGCGGGGTTATGGTAATGAGAGGTGGGGAGGGGCGGGTTTGGGGGGGGCTTGGGGGGATTTTGGGGGATTTTTGGGGGTTTTTGGGGATTTTGGGGGGATTTTGGGTGGAAAATGGGAATTTTGGGGGTGATTTTGGGGAGGTTTGGGGGATTTTGGGTGGATTTGGGGGATTTTGGGGGGATTTTGGGGGATTTTGTCGGGATTTTGGGCGAAATTGGGGGGATTTTGGGGTGGATTTGGGGGATTTGGGGGGTTTGGAGGGATTTTTGGGTGGATTTGGGTGGGTTTGGGGGAGATTTGGGGGATTTTTGGGAGGTTTTGGGGTGGAATTTGGGGGATTTTTGGGGGAGTTTGGGGGATTTTGGGTGGATTTTGGGCCGGATTTGGGGAATTTGGGGGGATTTTGGGGGGAAAAAGGGGGGTTTTTGGGGTATTTTGGGGGGGTTTTGGGTGGATTTGGGGGAGATTTTGGGTGGAAAATGGGAATTTTGGGGGTGATTTTGGGGAGGTTTGGGGGATTTTGGGGGATTTGGGGGGAATTTTGGGGGGTTTTTGGGTGGATTTGGGTGGGTTTGGGGGGATTTTGATAGATTTGGGGGATTTTGGGGGGTTTGGGGTGGATTTTGGGGGTATTTTGGGGGATTTTGGGGCATTTTGGGGGGATTTTGGGGAGATTTTAGGTGGAAAGTGGGAATTTTGGGGACGATTTTGGGGAGGTTTGGGGGATTTTGGTGGATTTGGGGTGGATTTGGGGAGATTTTGGGGGATTTTTGGGGGATTTTGGGGGATTTGAGGGAAATTTGGGGAATTTAGGGGGGATTTTGGGGGATTGGGGTGGATTTGGGGGGATTTCGGGGGGGATTTTGGGTGGAAAATGAGAATTTTGGGGACGATTTTGGGGAGCTTTGGGCGATTTTGGGTGGATTTTGCGGGATTTTGGGGGGAAAATGGGGATTTTGGGGACGATTTTGGGTGGATTTGGGGGATTTCGGGTGGATTTTGGGTGAATTTAGGGGGGGATTTTTGGGGGGGGGTTGGGTGGATTTGGGGGGGATTTTGGGGTGGATTTGGGGGATTTTGGGGGAGATTTTGGGGCGGATTGGGGGGATTTGGGGGATTTTTGGTGGATTTTGGGGGATTTTGGGGGATTTCGGGGATTTTGGGAGGATTTTGGCGAGGTTTGGGGGATTTGAGGGGATTTTGGGGGGATTGGGGGGGAGATTTGGGTGGGTTTGGGGGAGATTTGGGGGATTTTGGGGAATTTGGGGGATTTTTGGGGGGATTGGGGTGGATTTTGGGGAATTTGGGGGATTTTTGGGGAGATTTTGGGAGATTTTGGGGCCTGTGGGAGGCAGAGTCACAGCCTGGCCGCTAGGGGGCGCTGAGTGCGGGTTCATGCTAATGAGGAGGCGTGTTTATGCAAATGAGGGGTGTGGCTATGGAAATGAAGGGGGTGGGGCTTGGGAGGACTTCGGGGCAGATTTGGGGGATTTTTGGGGGTTTTTTGGGGCAATTTTGGGGGGATTTTGGCCAATTTTGGGGAGATTTGGGGTGATTTTAGAGAATTTGGGTGATTTGGGGTGGATTTTGGGTCATTTTGGGCCATTTTTGGGTCATTTTGGGTCATTTTTGGGTCATTTTCATCTTAAAATTCCGCTGCTCCCGGAGCCGTTTTTGGGTCATTTTGGGGCCGTTTTGGGTCATTTTGGGGCCGTTTTTTCCCGGGATTTCGGGGTTTTGGGATAATTCAGGCTCTCTCCATCCATTCCTGTGGGGTTTGGGGTGGATTTTGGGTCATTTTTGGGTCATTTTGGGTCATTTTTGGGTCATTTTTGGGTCGTTTTCATCTTAAAATTCCGCTGCTCCCGGAGCCGTTTTTGGGTCATTTTGGGGCCGTTTTGGGTCATTTTGGGGCCGTTTTTTCCCAGGATTTCGGGGTTTGGGGACAATTCAGGCTCTCTCCATCCATTTCTGTGGGGTTTGGGGTGGATTTTGGGTCAATTTTGGGTCATTTTGGGCCATTTTGGGTCGTTTTTGGGTCATTTTCATCTTAAAATTCCGCTGTTCCCGGAGCCGTTTTTGGGTAATTTTGGGGCCGTTTTGGGTCATTTTGGGGCCGTTTTTTCCCGGGATTTCGGGGTTTTGGGACAATTCAGGCTCTCTCCATCCATTCCTGTGGGGTTTGGGGTGGATTTTGGGTCATTTTTGGGTCATTTTGGGTCATTTTTGGGTCATTTTCGGGTTATTTTCATCTTAAAATTCCGCTGTTCCTGGAGCCGTTTTTGGGTCATTTTGGGGTCGTTTTGGGTCATTTTGGGGCCGTTTTTTCCCGGGATTTCGGGGTTTTGGGATAATTCAGGCTCTCTCCATCCATTCCTGTGGGGTTTGGGGTGGATTTTGGGGCATTTTGGGCCGTTTTTTGGGGTTTTTTTTGCAGAGGACGCCTCGATGATCCTGGAGCGGCTGCACCGCGTGCGGCGCCCCCTGGTGGACATCGACATCAGCCCCCCCCGCAGGTGCCAAAAACCCCCAAAATTCACCCAAAATCCACCCAAAATCCCCCCAAATGGACCCAAAATACCCCAAAATACCCCAAAATCCACCTAAATGCACCTAAAATCCCCCCAAATCCACCCGAAATCCCCCAAAATCCACCTAAATGCAGCCAAAATCCGCCCCAAATCCACCCCAAATACCCTAAATCCACCCAAAATCCACTCGAAATACCCCAAAATCCACCCAAAATCCTCAAAATCCACCCCAAATGCCCCAAATCCCCCCAAATCCCCCAAATCCACCCAAATCCGCCCAAAATCCGCCCAAAATCCATCCAAAATCCCCCAAAATCCACCCAAAGTCCCCCAAATCCCCCCAAACCCCCCCAAAATCCCCATTTCTCCCCCCAAAATCCCCATTTCCCCCCCCAAAATCCCCATTTTCCCCCCAAAATCCCCATTTTTTTTCCCCAAATCCCCCCAAAATTCCCAAAATCCCCCAAAATCCCCCCAAAATCCCCCAAATCCGCCCAAACCCCCCCAAAATCCCCATTTTCCCCCCCAAAATCCCCATTTCTTCCCCCCAAAATCCCCATTTCCCCCCCCAAAATCCCCATTTCTCCCCCAAAATCCCCATTTCTCCCCCCAAAATCCCCATTTTTGCCCAAAATCCCCATTTCTCCCCCCAAAATCCCCATTTTTGCCCAAAATCCCCATTTCTCCCCCCAAAATCCCCATTTTTCCCCCCAAAATCCCCATTTCTCCCCCCAAAATCCCCATTTCTCCCCCCAAAATCCCCATTTTCCCCCCCAAAATCCCCATTTCTCCCCCAAAATCCCCATTTCTCCCCCCAAAATCCCCATTTTTGCCCAAAATCCCCATTTCTCCCCCCAAAATCCCCATTTCCCCCCCAAAATCCCCATTTCTCCCCCCAAAATCCCCATTTCTCCCCCCAAAATCCCCATTTTCCCCCCCAAAATCCCCATTTCCCCCCCCAAAATCCCCAAATTTCCCCCCAAAATCCCCATTTCTCCCCCCAAAATCCCCATTTCTTCCCCCAAAACCCCCAAATTTCCCCCCAAAATCCCCATTTTCCCCCCCAAAATCCCCATTTCTCCCCCAAAAATCCCCATTTTTGCCCAAAATCCCCATTTCTCCCCCCAAAATCCCCATTTTTGCCCCCAAAATCCCCATTTCCCCCCCCAAAATCCCCATTTTCCCCCCAAAATCCCCATTTCCCCCCCAAAATCCCCATTTTTTCCCTCAAATCCCCCCAAAATTCCTAAAAACCTCCCCAAAATCCCCCCAAATTCCCCATTTTTCCCCCCCAAAATCCCCATTTCCCCCCCCAAATCCCCATTTCCCCCCCCAAAATCCCCATTTCCCCCCCCAAAATCCCCATTTCCCCCCCCAAAATCCCCATTTCTCCCCCCAAAATCCCCATTTCCCCCCCAAAATCCCCATTTTCCCCCCAAAATCCC
The DNA here is from genome assembly GCF_041296385.1 of Aphelocoma coerulescens. Taxonomy (NCBI): domain Eukaryota; kingdom Metazoa; phylum Chordata; class Aves; order Passeriformes; family Corvidae; genus Aphelocoma; species Aphelocoma coerulescens. The sequence continues at coordinate 113,263 of NW_027183583.1, forward strand.
CATTTTCCCCCCAAAATCCCCATTTTTTTCCCCAAATCCCCCCAAAATTCCCAAAAACCCCCCCAAAATCCCCCCAAAATCCCCCAAATCCGCGCAAACCCCCCCAAAATCCCCATTTTTCCCCCCAAAATCCCCATTCCCCCCCCCAAAATCCCCATTTCCCCCCCAAATCCCCATTTCCCCCCCCAAAATCCCCATTTCCCCCCCCAAAATCCCCATTTCCCCCCCCAAAATCCCCATTTCCCCCCCCAAAATCCCCATTTTTCCCCAAAATCCCCATTTCCCCCCCAAAATCCCCATTTTCTCCCCCCCAATCCCCATTTTTTCCCCCAAATCCCCACAAAATTCCTAAAACCCCCCCCAAACTCCCCCCAAAATCCGCCCAAACCCCCCCAAAATCCCCAAATTTTGCCCCAAAATCCCCATTTCCCCCCCCAAAATCCCCATTTCTCCCCCAAAATCCCCATTTCCCCCCCCAAAATCCCCATTTCCCCCCCCAAATCCCCATTTCTCCCCCCAAAATCCCCATTTTTGCCCAAAATCCCCATTTTTCCCCCCAAATCTCCCCCCAGGCCGCTGCTGCTGCCGGATTCCCGCGCTCTCATGGAGGAGCTCGAGGCCGCTCCCGACCCCTTCTTCGGGGTCATGGGGGTGGAGCTGCCCCCGGTACCCAAAAACCCCCAAATTCACCCCAAAATTCCCCCTTTCCCCCAATTTCCCCAATTTCCCCAATTTTCCTGCTTTTTTCCTCTTTTTTTTCCCGTTTTTCCTGATTTTTTCCTCATTTTTCCTCATTTTTTTTCCATTTTTTTTCTTATTTTCACCCGTTTTCCCCCAATTTCTCCCCATTTTTCCCCAATTTCTCCCCATTTTTCCCATTTTTCCCCCAAATTTCCCCATTTTCCCCCAAATTCTCCCCATTTTCCCCCATTTTTCCCCATTTTTCCCTGTTTTTCCCCAATTTCTCCCCAATTTTTCCCCAATTTTTCCCCCCATTCCCCCCATTTTTCCCATTTTTTCCCTTTTTTCCCCCAAATTTCCCCATTTTCCCCCAAATTCTCCCCATTTTCCCCCATTTTCCCCATTTTTTCCCCAAATTCTTCCCATTTTTCCCCAATTTCCCCCAATTTTTCCCCAAATTCTTCCCATTTTTTCCCATTTTTCCCCAATTTCTCCCCATTTTTCCCATTTTTTCCCTTTTTCCCCCCAAATTTCCCCATTTTCTCCCACTTTCTCCCCATTTTCTCCAATTTCCCCCCATTTTCCCCCCATTTTTTCCCTTTTTCCCTCAAATTCTTCCCATTTATTCTCATTTTTCTCTATTTTTCCCCATTCCTCCCAAATTCGCCCAAAATTCCCCCTTTCCCCCAATTTCCCCAATTTCCCCAATTTTCCTGCTTTTTTCCTCTTTTTTTTCCCGTTTTCCTGATTTTTTCCTCATTTTTCCTCATTTTTTTTCAAATTTTTTCTTATTTTTCCCCAATTTTCCCCATTTTTCCCCAATTTTTCCCAAATTTCCCCCAATTTTTCCCATTTTTTCCCTTTTTCTCCCAATTTTCCCCCATTTTCCCCATTTTTCCCTTTTCCCCCCAAATTCTTCCCATTTTTTCCCCATTTTTCCCCAATTTTTCCCCATTTTTCCCCATTTTTCCCCATTTTTCCCCATTTTTCCCCAATTTTTCCCATTTTTCCCCAAATTCTCCCCAATTTTCTTGGGTTTTTCCTCTTTATCTTTTATCCCAATTTTTTCCTCATTTTTCCCCATTTTTCCTCTGTTTCTCCCCAATTTTTCCCCAATTTCTCCCCATTTCTCCCCCAGTTTATCCCAAATTCCCCCATTTTTCCCATTTCCTGCCATTTTCCCCCAAATTCTTTCCATTTTCCCCCATTTTCCCCAATTTTTCCCTTTTTCCACCCAAATTCTCCCCATTTTTCCCCAAATTCGCCCCAATTTTCCCCCAATTTTTCCCATTTTTCTCCAATTTCCCCTTGTTTTCCCCATTTCTTCCCTTTTCCCCCCATTTTTTCCCATTCTTTCCCATTTTTCCCCAAATTTTTCCCCAATTTTTCCCATTTTTCCCAATTTTCCTGCCTTTTTCTCTTTTTTTCCCGTTTTTCCTGATTTTTTCCTCATTTTTCCTCATTTTTTTCCATTTTTTTCCTATTTTTCACCAATTTCTCCCCATTTTTCCCATTTTTTCTCTATTTTCCCCCAAATTTCCCCATTTTCTCCCAAATTCTCCCCAATTTTCCCCTGATTTTTCCCTGTTTTTTCCCACTTTTCCCCCATTTTTCCCCAATTTCCCCCCATTCCCCCCATTTTTTTCCTTTTCCCCCCAAATTCTTCCCATTTTTTCTCATTTTTCTCTATTTTTCCCCATTCCTCCCAAATTCACCCCAAATTCCCCCTTTTCCCCCCAATTTTCCCAATTTTCCCGCCTTTTTCCTCTTTTTTGGCCTTTTATCCCAATTTTTTCCTCATTTTTCCTCATTTTTTTCCATTTTTTTCCTATTTTTCACAAATTTCTCCCCAATTTTTCCCCAATTTTTCCCATTTTTTCCAATTTTTCCCCATTTTTCCCTAATTTCTCCTCAATTTCTCCCCCAATTTATCCCAAATGCCCCCATTTTTCCTATTTTTTCTCTTTCTCCCCAATTTTTCCCCCATTTTTCCCCAATTTTTCCCATTTTTCCCCAATTTCTCCCCATTTTTCCCATTTTTTCTCTATTTTCCCCCAAATTTCCCCATTTTCTCCCTAATTCTCCCCAATTTTCCCCTGATTTTTCCCATTTTTCCCCGTTTTTCCCCAATTTCTCCCCATTCCCCCCATTTTCCCCATTTTCCCCCAAATTCTCCCCAATTTTTCCCCATTTTTCCCCATTTTCCCCCCAATTTTTCCCAAATTTTCCCCAATTTTCCCCAATTTTTCCCAATTTTCCCCATTTTTCCCCAATTTCCCCCAAATTCTTCCCATTTTTCCCCAAATTTCCTCATTTCCCCCCAATTCTCCCCCAATTTTCCCCAATTTTTCCCCATTTCCCCATTTTTCTCCCCAATTTTCCCCATTTTCCCCCTTTTTTCCCTCATTTTTCCCCATTTCTCCCCATTTTTAACCATTTGTCCTCCATTTCTCACCCAATTTCCCCCCATTTTTTCCCTTTTTCCCCCAAATTCTCCCCAATTTCTCCCCAATTTTTCCATTTTTCCCCATTTTTCCCAAATTCTCCCCAATTTTTCCCTAATTTCCCCAAATTTTTCCCATTTTTTCCCTTTTTCCCCCAAATTCTTCCCATTTTTGCCCCATTTCCCCCCAATTTCTCCCCAATTTCTCCCCAATTTTCCCCCAATTTTTCTCATTTTTCCCATTTTTTCCCTTTTTTCCCCAAATCTCTCCCCAATTTCCCCCAATTCTTCCCAGTTTTTCCCAAATTTCCCAATTTTCCCCCAATTTTTCCCCATTTTTCCCCGATTTTTCCCCATTTCCCCCCCAATTTTGCCCAAATTTCCCCCAATTTTTCCCAGTTTTTCCCTTTTTCCCCCAATTTCTCCCCAATTTCTCCCCAATTTTTCCCATTTTCCTCCATTTTCCCCATTTTTTCCCTTTTTCCCCTCAAATTTTCCCAAATTCTCCCCAATTTTTCCCATTTTTTCTCCAATTTCTCCCCAATTTCCCCCATTTTTCCCCAAAAATTCCCAATTTTCCCCAAATTTCTCCCATTTTTGCCCAATTTCCCCAAATTTCCCCAAATTTTTCCCATTTTCCCCCTTTTTCACCCCAATTCTCTCCCCTCCCCCCCCCAGCCCGAGGCGCTGCTGCCGGAGGAGCTCCCGGAGCTGCCAGGTCTGAACTGGGAGGGACTGGGAGGGACTGGGAGGGACTGGGATGGACTGGGAGCACTGGGAGGGACTGGGATGGAACTGGGAGGGACTGGGAGGGACTGGGATGGACTGGGAGCACTGGGAGGGAACTGGGAGGGACTGGTTTGGACTGGGAGGGACTGGGACAGACTGGGATGGACTGGGACAAACTGGGCGGGACTGGGAGGGACTGGGATGGGATTGAGAGGGACTGGGATAAACTGGGAGGGACTGGGAATGACTGGGGCAAACTGGGATGGACTGGGAGGGACTGGGAGGGATTGGGAGGGACTGGGAGGGAACTGGGACAGACTGGGACAAACTGGGAGCAACTGGAAGAAAACCAGGAGGGACTGGTTTGGACTGGGAGGGAACTGGGAGGGGATTGAGAGGGACTGGGAGGGAACTGGGAGAGACTGGGAGGGAACTGGGATGGACTGGGAGGGAACTGGGAGGGAACTGGGAGAAACTGGGATGGACTGGGAGGGATTGGGAGGAACTGGGACTGACTGGGACTGACTGGGACAGACTGGGACAAACTGGGAGCAACTGGAAGAGAACCGGGAGGGACTGGTTTGGACTGGGAGGGAACTGGGAGGGGATTGAGAGGGACTGGGATAAACTGGGAGGGACTGGGAATGACTGGGGCAAACTGGGATGGACTGGGACAGAGTGAGACAGACTGGGAGGGAACTGGGAGAAACTGGGATGGACTGGGAGGGATTGGGAGGAACTGGGACTGACTGGGACAGACTGGGAGGGAACTGGGAGGAACTGGGATGGACTGGGACAAACTGGGACAGACTGGGAGCAACTGGGAGAGAACCAACTGGGAGGGAGTGGTTTGGACTGGGAGGGAACTGGGAGGGACTGGGAGGGGACTCGGGTGTTACTGGTTCATACTGGGAGGGAACTGGGAGGGAACTGGGACAAACTGGGAGGGACTGGGACGAACTGGGACGGACTGGGAAGGACTGGGAGGGACTGGGACAAACTGGGAGGGAACTGGGAGGGACTAGGAGAGACTGGGGCAAACTGGGATGGACTGGGACAGAGTGGGACAGACTGGGAGGAAACTGGGAGAGACTGGGAGGGAACTGGGAGGGACTGGGAGGGAACTGGGATGAACTGGGACAGACTGGGAGGGGACTCGGGTGTTACTGGTTCATACTGGGAAGGAACTAGGATGAACTGGGACAAACTGGGAGGGACTGGGAGGGGTTGGGAGGGACTGGGACAAACTGGGACAAACTGGGACGGACTGGGACAGACTGGGACAAACTGGGAGGGATTGGGAGGAACTGGGACTGAGTGGGACTGACTGGGAGGGACTGGGACAGACTGGGAGGGAACTGGGATGAACTGGGACAAACTGGGACAGACTGGGATGGACTGGGACAAACTGGGACGGACTGGGACGAACGGGGACAGACTGGGAAGGACTGGGACGGACTGGGAAGGACTGGGAGGGCACTGGGAGGGAACTGGGACAGACTGGGACAAACTGGGATGGACTAGGACAGACTGGGCCTTACTGGGAGGGAACTGGGAGGAACTGGGAGGAACTGGGAGGGGATTGGGACAAACTGGGACAAACTGGGACGGACTGGGATGGACTGGGACAGACTGGGATGAACTGGGAGGGACTGGGAGGGAACTGGGAGAGACTGGGACAGACTGGGATGGATTGGGAGGGAACTGGGAGGGACTGGGAGGGACTGGGAGGGGATTGGGACAAACTGGGACAAACTGGGACGGACTGGGACGAACTGGGATGAACTGGGATGGACTGGGACAGACTGGGATGAACTGGGAGGGACTGGGAGGGAACTGGGAGGGACTGGGACAGACTGGGATGGATTGGGACAAACTGGGAGGGACTGGGACAAACTGAGACAAACTGGGACAAGCTGGGATGGACTGGGACGAACTGGGACGGACTGGGAAGGACTGGGAGGGCACTGGGAGGGAACTGGGACAAACTGGGACAAACTGGGATGGACTAGGACAGACTGGGCCTTACTGGGAGGGAACTGGGAGGAACTGGGACAGACTGGGACAAACTGGGACGAACTGGGACGGACTGGGACAAACTGGGAGGGAACTGGGACCAAAAATTGCCCAAAACTTCCCCAAATTTCCCCAAAATCCCCCAAAAATCCCCCAAAAAAATCCCAAAAAAATCCCAAAATTCCCAGAATTCCCCAAAATTCCCCAAAATTGCCCAAAATCCCCCAAAATTCCCCAAAATTGCCCAAAATTCCCCAAAATTCTCCAGAATTCCCCAAAATCCCCCAAAATTCCCCAAAATCCCCCAAAAATCCCCCAAAAAATCCCCAAAAAATCCCAAAATTCTCCAAAATTCCCCAAATCCCCCAAAAAATCCCAAAATTCCCCAAAATCGCCCGAAATTCCCCAAAATTTCCCGAAAGTGCCCAAAATTCCCCAAAATTCCCCAAAATCGCCCAAAATTGCCAGAAATCCCCCAAATTTTCCCCCAAAAATTCCCCCAAAAAATCCCCAAAATCCCCCAAAAAAATCCCCCAAATTCCCCAAAAATCCCCCAAAAATCCCAAAATTCTCCAAAATTCTCCAAAATTGCCCAATTTCCCCAAAATTGCCCAAAATTCCCCAGAATTCCCCAAAAATCCCAAAATTCTCCAAAATTCCCCAAAATCCCCCAAAATTCTCCAAAAATCCCCAAAATTCTCCAAAATTGCCCGAAATTGCCCAAAATTGCCCGAAATTGCCCGAAATTGCCCGAAATTCCCCAAAATTTTCCAAAATTCTCCAGAATTCCCCAAAATTGCCCAAAATCCCCCAAATTTTCCCCCCAAAAAATCCCCAAAAAATCCCCAAAATCCCCCAAAAAAATCCCCAAAAAATCCCAAAAAAATCCCCAAAAAATACCAAAATTCCCAAAATTCCCAAAATTCCCCAAAATTCCCCAAAATTGCCCGAATTTGCCCGAATTTGCCCAAAATTGCCGGAATTTGCCCCGAACGGTGGTTGTGTCGCAGAGCGCCCCCTGGCGGCCGCGGCCGAGGCCATCACCCTGCGGGAGGCGGAGCCGGCCCCTCCCCCACCCCCCCCCGAGGAGGTGAAATTTGGGGCCAAAACCCGGGAATTTGGGCAAAAAGGGGAAAAATGGGAGTGGGGGAGGGGGAAACGGGGGGGGGGGGTGGGGGGGAAAGGGGGATTTTGGGGGGAAATTTGGGGATTTTGGGGAAAATTTGGGGGGTTTTGGGGGGAAAAAAAAGGGGATTTTGGGCAAAAATTGGGATTTTTGGGGAAAAATGGGGATTTTGGGGAAAAAGAGGATTTTGGGCAAAAAATGGGGGTTTTGGGGGAAAATTTTGGGGAAAAAATGGGGATTTTGGGGGGAAATTTGGGGATTTTGGGGGAAAAATGGGGATTTTGGGGAAAAATGGGGGTTTTGGGAAAAGTTTTGGGGATTTTGGGTGGAAAAAGGGGATTTTGGGGGGAAAAAATGGGGATTTTGGGTAAAAATTGGGATTTTGGGGGAAAATTTTGGGAATTTGGGCAAAATTTGGGGATTTTGGGGTGAAAAAGGGGGATTTGGGGGGAAATTTGGGGGGTTTGGGGGGAAATTGGGGGGTTTTGGGGGGAAAAAAAAGGGGATTTTGGGGAAAAATTTGGGGGGTTTTGGGGAAAATTGGGGATTTTGGGTGGAAAATGGGGATTTTGGCGGAAATTTGGGGATTTTTGGGGGGAAATTTGGGGATTTTGGGGAAAAATGGGGATTTGGGGCAAAAATTGGGATTTTTGGGGAAAAATTTTGGGATTTTAGGGGGAAATTTGGGGATTTTGGGGGAAAATGGGGATTTTGGGGGGAAAAATGGGGATTTTGGAAAAAATGGGGGGTTTGGGGGGAAATTTGGGGGGTTTGGGGAAAAATGGGGATTTTGGGAAAAAAATGGGGATTTTTGGGGAGAAAATCTGGGAATTTGGGCAAAATTTGGGGATTTTGGGGGAAAAAGGGGGGTTTTGGGGAAAAAATGGAGATTTGGGGAAAAATTTTGGGGGGTTTTGGGGGGAAATTTGGGGATTTTGGGAAAAAGGGGATTTTGGGGGGGAAAAAAGGGGATTTTGGGCAAAAATTGGGATTTTTGGGGAAAAAGGGGGATTTTGGGGAAAAATTTGGGGGATTTTGGGGGGAAAATGGGGATTTTGGGCAAAAAATCTGGGAATTTGGGCAAACTTTAAAAAAGGGAATTTTGGGGAAAAATGAATGAGAATTTGGGGGGAAATTTGGGGATTTTGGGAAAAAAAAGGATTTTGGGTCCATTTAGGGGGGATTTTTTTGGGTCAAATTGGGTGGATTTTGGGGCAATTTGGGTGGATTTTGGGTGGATTTTGGGGTGGATTTGAGGTGGATTTTGGGTGGATTTTGAGGCATTTTGGGTGAATTTGGGCCATTTTGGGGTGAATTTGGGGGATTTTGGGCCATTTTGGGGTGAATTTAGGTGAATTTGGGGGATTTGGGGTGACTTGGGGTGATTTTAGGGGATTTTGGGGTAATTTTGGGTGATTTTGGGGTGAATTTGGGTGATTTTGGGGTAAATGTGGGGGATTTTGGGGTAAATGTGGGGGATTTTGGGGTAAATTTGGGCCATTTTGGGGTGATTTTGGGGTGATTTGGGGTGAATTTGGGGGATTTTGGGGTAAATTTGGGGGATTTTGGGGTGATTTTGGGCCATTTTGGGGTGATTTGGGTGATTTTGGGTGATTTGGGGTGAATTTGGGTGGATTTTGGGGTAAATTTGGGTGATTTTGGGGTGATTTTGGGCCATTTTGGGGTGAATTTGGGGGATTTTGGGGTGATTTTGGGTGATTTTGGGGTGATTTTGGGTGATTTTGGGGTGAATTTGGGTGATTTTGGGGTGAATTTGGGGGATTTTGGGGTGATTTTGGGGGATTTTGGGTGCCCCAGGTGGAGCTGCCCGAGGTGACCCCGCGGGAGCTGCAGCTGCTGCTGGAGGCCGAAGGTCAGAGCTCGTTTTTGGGGCATTTTGGGCCATTTTTGGGGCATTTTGGGGCATTTTGGTCATTTTTGGGTCATTTGGGGTCTTTTTGGTCGTTTTTGGGTCATTTTGGGCCATTTTGGGTCATTTTGGGCCATTTTTGGGTCATTTTTTAGCCGTTTTTGGGTCGTTTCTGGGTGGATTTTGGATCATTTTTGGGCAAATTTTGGCTCATTTTGGGTCATTTCGGGATCATTTTGGGGCCATTTTGGGTCATTTCGGGTCACTTTGGGTGGATTTTGGGTTATTTTGGATCATTTTTGGGTCATTTTGGGTGGATTTTGAGTTATTTTTGGTTCATTTTTCGTCACTTTGGGTGGATTTGGAGCCATTTTGGGTCATTTTGGGTGGATTTTGGGTCTTTTTGGGTCATTTTTGGTCCTTTTTTTGGGTCGTTTTTGGGCCACTTTTGGGTCATTTGGGGGCCATTTTTGGGCATTTTGGGTCATTTTGGGTCATTTTGGGTGGATTTGGAGCCATTTTGGGTCATTTTTGGTCCCTTTTTGGGTCACTTTGGGTGGATTTTGGGTCATTTTGGACCATTTTTGGTCATTTTTGGTTCATTTTAGGCCATTTTGGGGCATTTTTGGGGCATTTTGGGGCATTTTGGTCATTTTTGGGTCATTTTGGGAGGATTTGGAGCTATTTTGGGTCATTTTTGGTGGATTTTGTGCCATTTTGGGTCATTTAGGGGCCATTTTGGGGTGAATTTTGGCTCATTTTGGGTCATTTTGGGTCATTTTTGGGTCATTTTTGGTCATTTTTTGGCCATTTTGGGCTATTTTTGGTCATTTTTGGGTCATTTTAGATGGATTTTGGGTCATTTTTGGGTCATTTTTGGGTCACTTCGGGTTGATTTTGAGTCATTTTGGGCCATTTTTGGGTCATTTTGGGTCATTTTGGGTGGATTTGGGGTAATTTTTGGGTCACTTTGGGTGGATTTGGAGCCGTTTTCAGTCATTTTGGGTCATTTTTGGGTCGTTTTGGGTCATTTTGGGTCATTTTTGGGTCCTTTTGGGTCATTTTGGGTCATTTTGGGGCCATTTTTGGTTCACTTTGGGTGGATTTGGAGCAATTTTGGGTCATTTTTGAGTCATTTTGGTTCATTTTGGGTGGATTTTGAGCCATTTTGGTTCATTTTGGGTCATTTTGGGTGGATTTTTGTGCCGTTTTGGGTCATTTTTGGGTCATTTCTGGGTGGATTTTGGGCCATTTTTGGTTCATTTTGGGTCATTTTGGGCCATTTTTGGGCCTGTTTTGGTCATTTTTGGGTCATTTTGGGTGGATTTGGGGTAATTTTTTGGCAATTTTTAGTAATTTTTGGTTCATTTTGGGTCATTTTGGCCATTTTGGGTAATTTTGGTTCATTTTGGGCCATTTTTGGGTCATTTTGGTTCATTTTGGGTCATTTTTGGGCCACTTTGGGGTCATTTTGGGTGGATTTGGGGTCATTTGGGGTCATTTTGGGCCCTTTTTGGGTCATTTTGAGCCATTTTTTGTTCGTTTTGGGCCTTTTTGGGTCATTTTCGGTCATTTTTGGGCCATTTTTGGTTCGTTTTGGGTCATTTGGAGCCATTTTGGGTCACTTTGGTTCATTTTGAGCCATTTTGGGTCATTTAGGGGCCTTTTTTGGGTCATTTTCGGGTCGTTTTGGGCCATTTTTGGGTCGTTTTTGGGCCATTTTGGGCCATTTTTGGGTCATTTTTGGGTCATTCTGGGTCATTTTGGGCCCACTTTGGGCCATTTTTGGGTCATTTTAGGGCATTTTGGTCATTTTTGGGTCACTTTGGGTGGATTTGAAGCCATTTTGGGTCATTTTCGGCCATTTTGGGCCATTTTGGGTAAATTTTGGGTCATTTTGGGTGGATTTGGAGCCTTTTTTGGGTCATTTTGGTTCATTTTGGGTCATTTTGGATCATTTAGGGGCCATTTTTGGGTGAATTTTGGGTCACTTTGGGTCATTTTTTGGCCATTTTGGGCTATTTTTGGTCATTTTTGGGTCATTTTAGATGGATTTTGGGTCATTTTTGGGTCACTTTGGGTTGATTTTGAGTCATTTTGGGCCATTTTGGGTCATTTTGGGTGGATTTGGAGCCATTTTGAGTCATTTTGGGTCATTTGGGGTCATTTGGGGCCATTTTGAGCCATTTTTGGGTCATTTTGGGTCATTTTGGGTGGATTTGGGGTAATTTTTGGGTCATTTTGGGTGGATTTGGAGCCGTTTTGGGTCATTTTTTGGCCATTTTGGGTCACTTTGGGTGGATTTTGGGTCATTTTGGGCCATTTTTGGTTCATTTTGGGCCATTTTTGGTTCATTTTGGGCCATTTTGGGTCATTTTGGGCCATTTTGGGTGACTTTGCTCTCCCCTCCCCCCAGCGGAGGCGCCGGAGCTGGAGCTGGAGCTGCCCCTCCCCCCCCGTGAGAAACGCGGGAATTCGGGGGGAAAAGGCGGGAATTTGGGAAAAAACGGGAATTTGGGGAATTTTGGGGGGAAAAATGGGGGAATTTGGGGAATTTTGGGGCAAATTTTGGGAAATTGGGGGAGATTTGGGGGAATTTTGGGGGGAATTTGGGGGAAAATGGGGGAATTTGGGGGAAATTCGAGAATTTTGGGTGGAAATTTGGGAAATTTGGGGGAATTTGGGGAAATTTTGGGGAATTTTGGGGAAATTTGGGGGAAATTTGGGGGGAATTTGGGGAAGTTTGGGAAATCTGGAGTTTTGGGGGAATTTGGAGGAATTTTTGGGGAATTTTTGGGGAATTTTTGGGGAATTTTGGGGGAATTTTGGGAATTTGGGCAAGGTGGAAGTTTTGGGTGGAATTTCGGAAATTTGGGGAATTTTGGGTGGGAATTCGGGAAATTTGGAGAAATTGGAGGAATTTTGGGGGAATTTGGGTGGAAATTTGTGGAATTTTGGGGAAGTTTGGGAATTTTGGGGGGAAATTGGGGGAATTTTGTGGAATTTTGGGTGGAAATTTGGGAACTTGGAATTTGGGGAATTTTGGGGAAATTTGGAGAATTTGGGGGGAATTTGGGGTGGAAAGTTGGGGAATTTTGGGGGAAATTGTGGAATTTTCAGGGAATTTGGGAATTTTGGGGGATTTGGGGGGAATTTGGGAATTTAGGGGGAAATTGGGGGAATTTTGGGTGGAAATTTGGGAATTTTGGGTGGAAATTTGGGGAACTTGGGGGAATTTGGGGAATTTTTTGGAATTTTGGGGAAATTCAGGAATTTTCAGGGAATTTCAGGGAATTTTGGAGAATTTGAGGGGAATCTGGGGAACTTGGGGGAATTTTGGGGGAATCTTGGGTGGAAAGTTGGGAAATTCGGGGAATTTTGGGGGAATTTGGGGGAATTTTGGGAAAAAATTGGGGAAATTTGGGAAGTTTTGGGAAATCTTGAGAGAAAATGGGGAAAAGCGGGAATTTGGGGGAATTCTTGGGGAAAATGTGGGAATTTTGCGAGGAAATTTGGGGGGAATTTTGGGGGGAATTTTGGGGGAATTTGGGGGAAATTTTCTGGAATTTTGGGTGGAAATTTGGGGAATTTTGGAGGGAATTTTGTGGAATTTTGGGGGGAAATTTTGGGAGGAAATTTCTGGAATTTTTGGGTGGAATTTTGGGGAATTTTGGGGGGAATTTTGTGTGGAATTTTCTGGAATTTTGGGGGAATTTTGTGTGGAAATTTCTGGAATTTTGGGGGGAATTTTTCTGGAATTTTGATTGGAATTTTGGGTGGGATTTTGGGAGGAAATTCCTGGAATTTGGAGTGGAATTTCCTGGAATTTTGGGTGAAATTTTGTGGAATTTTGGGTGGAATTTGGGGGAATTTTGGGGGGAATTTTCTGGAAATTTTGGGCGGGATTTCAGGGAAAATTTCTGGAATTTTGGGGGGATTTTGTGGAATTTCGGGTGGAAATTTTGGGGGGAATTTTGGGAGGGAATGTTGTGGAATTTTGTGGGGAAGTTTGGGTGGAATTTTCTGGAATTTTGGGGGGAATTTTGGGAGGAAATTTCTGGAGTTTTGGGGGTGAATTTTGGCAGGAATTTTTTGGAAATTTTGTGGGAATTTCTGGAAATTTTGGGAGGAATTTTGTGGGAATTTTGTGGGAATTTTGTGGATTTTCGGGTGGAAATTTGGGGAGGAAATTTCTGGATTTTTGGGGGGATTTTGGGGGGAATTTTCTGGAATTTTGGTGGGAATTTTGGGGAAATTTCAGGTTGAAATTTTGGGAGGAAATTTCTGGAATTTTTGGGCGGAATTCTCTGGGATTTTGGGGGAATTTTGTGGAGTTTTGGGGGAAATTTTCTGGAATTTTGGGGGAATTTCGGGTGGAAATTTTGGGAGGAAATTTCTGGAATTTTTGGGGGGAATTTTGGGGAATTTTAGGTGGAATTTTGTGGGGAATTTGGTGGAATTTTGGGTGGAATTTTGGTGGAATTTTGGGGGAATTTTGTGGAATTTTGGGGGAAATTTTTGGGTGGAAATTTCTGGAATTTTGGGGGGGGTTTTTCTGGAATTTTGGGTGGAATTTTGGGTGGAATTTGGGGGAATTTTGGGGGGAATTTTTTGGGAATTTTGTGGGAATTTCTGGAAATTTTGGGTGGAATTTTTTGGGAATTTTGGGGGAATTTTGGGGGAATTTTTGGCTGGAATTCCCCGGAGTTCCCCATTCCCGCCCTTCCCCCGCAGGCCCCGCCCCCCCGGAGCTGCCGCCCCTCCCCCCCGTCCCCCTCCCCCCCCCTCCTCCCCCCCCCGCCCCTCCCCCTCCCCCCCCCCGGCCCCTCCCCCCTCCCCTGTGGGACCCCCGGACCCAAATCCCGCCCGGGCGGCTCCGGGAGCGGCTGCGGCGGCCGGGCCTCGACTGCGCCCCCAGGGTGAGGAATCCTGCCCCATAGATCGGGGGCTGACCCATAGATCCGACCCATAGATCCCATAGAGCCACCCCTGCCCCATAGATCCGGGTCTGCCCCATAGATCCGACCCATAGATCCCATAGAGCCACCCCATAGAGCCACCCCTGCCCCATAGAGAGCCTCGACTGCGCCCCCAGGGTGAGGAATCCTGCCCCATAGATCGGGGGCTGACCCATAGATCCGACCCATAGATCCATCCCTGCCCCATAGATCCACCCCATAGATCCCATAGATGTGGGGCTGACCCATAGATCCGACCCATAGATCCGACCCATAGATCCATCCCTGCCCCATAGATCGGGGTCTGCCCCATAGATCCGACCCATAGATCCTATAGAGCCACCCCATAGAGCCATCCCTGACCCATAGAGCCACCCCTGCCCCATAGAGAGCCTCGACTGCGCCCCCAGGGTGAGGAATCCTGCCCCATAGATGTGGGGCTGACCCATAGATCCGACCCATAGATCCTATAGAGCCACCCCATAGAGCCATCCCTGACCCATAGATCCGACCCATAGATCCATCCCTGCCCCATAGAGCCACCCCTGCCCCATAGAGAGCCTCGACTGCGCCCCCAGGGTGAGGATCCTGCCCCATAGATCGGGGGCTGACCCATAGATCCGACCCATAGATCCCTTAGATGTGGGTCTGCCCCATAGATCCGGGTGTGCCCCATAGATCCGACCCATAGATCCCATAGAGCCACCCCTGCCCCATAGATCCGGGTCTGACCCATGGATCCACCCCTGCCCCATAGATCCACCCCATAGATCCCATAGAGCCACCCCTGCCCCATAGATCTGTCCCTGCCCCATAGATCCGGGTCTGCCCCATAGATCCGACCCATAGATCCATCCCGGCCCCATAGATCCACCCCATAGATCCCATAGAGCCACCCCTGCCCCATAGATCTGTCCCTGCCCCATAGATCCGGGTCTGCCCCATAGATCCGACCCATAGATCCCATAGAGCCACCCCTGCCCCATAGATCCGGGTCTGCCCCATAGATCCGACCCATAGATCCCATAGAGCCACCCCATAGATCCCATAGATGTGGGTCTGCCCCATAGATCCGACCCATAGATCCCATAGAGCCACCCCTGCCCCATAGATCTGTCCCTGCCCCATAGATGTGGGTCTGACCCATAGATCCGACCCATAGATCCCATAGAGCCACCCCTGCCCCATAGATCCGACCCATAGATCCCGTAGAGCCACCCCTGCCCCATAGAGAGCCTCGACTGCGCCCCCAGGGTGAGGAATCCTGCCCCATAGATCGGGGGCTGACCCATAGATCCGGGTCTGACCCATAGATCCGACCCATAGATCCATCCCTGCCCCATAGATCGGGGTCTGCCCCATAGATCCGACCCATAGATCCTATAGAGCCACCCCATAGAGCCATCCCTGACCCATAGAGCCACCCCTGCCCCATAGAGAGCCTCGACTGCGCCCCCAGGGTGAGGAATCCTGCCCCATAGATCGGGGGCTGACCCATAGATCCGACCCATAGATCCATCCCTGCCCCATAGATCCACCCCATAGATCCCATAGATGTGGGGCTGACCCATAGATCCGACCCATAGATCCCATAGATCCATCCCTGCCCCATAGATCCGACCCATAGATCCGACCCATAGATCCCATAGATGTGGGGCTGACCCATAGATCCGACCCATAGATCCCATAGATCCATCCCTGCCCCATAGATCCGACCCATAGATCCCATAGATGTGGGTCTGACCCATAGATCCGACCCATAGATCCATCCCTGCCCCATAGAGCCACCCCTGCCCCATAGAGAGCCTCGACTGCGCCCCCAGGGTGAGGAATCCTGCCCCATAGATCAGGGGCTGACCCATAGATCCGACCCATAGATCCATCCCTGCCCCATAGATCGAGGGCTGACCCATAGATCCGGGTCTGACCCATAGATCCGACCCATAGATCCCATAGAGCCACCCCATAGAGCCACCCCTGCCCCATAGAGAGCCTCGACTGCGCCCCCAGGGTGAGGATCCTGCCCCATAGATCAGGGTCTGCCCCATAGATGTGGGGCTGACCCATAGATCCGACCCATAGATCCATCCCTGCCCCATAGATCGGGGTCTGCCCCATAGATCCGACCCATAGATCCTATAGAGCCACCCCTGCCCCATAGAGAGCCTCGACTGCGCCCCCAGGGTGAGGATCCTGCCCCATAGATCGGGGGCTGACCCATAGATCTGACCCATAGATCCCATAGATGTGGGTCTGACCCATAGATCCGACCCATAGATCCATCCCTGCCCCATAGATCCGACCCATAGATCCCATAGATGTGGGTCTGACCCATAGATCCGACCCATAGATCCATCCCTGCCCCATAGATCCACCCCATAGATCCCATAGATGTGGGGCTGACCCATAGATCCGACCCATAGATCCCATAGATCCATCCCTGCCCCATAGATCCGACCCATAGATCCGACCCATAGATCCATCCCTGCCCCATAGATCCGACCCATAGATCCCATAGAGCCACCCCTGCCCCATAGAGAGCCTCGACTGCGCCCCCAGGGTGAGGATCCTGCCCCATAGATCGGGGGCTGACCCATAGATCCGACCCATAGATCCATCCCTGCCCCATAGATCCACCCCATAGATCCCATAGATGTGGGGCTGACCCATAGATCCGACCCATAGATCCCATAGAGCCATCCCTGCCCCATAGATCCGACCCATAGATCCGACCCATAGATCCATCCCTGCCCCATAGATCCGACCCATAGATCCGACCCATAGATCCATCCCTGCCCCATAGATCCGACCCATAGATCCCATAGATCCATCCCTGCCCCATAGATCCGACCCATAGATCCCATAGAGCCACCCCTGCCCCATAGATCCACCCCATAGATCCCATAGAGCCACCCCTGCCCCATAGAGAGCCTTGACTGCGCCCCCAGGGTGAGGATCCTGCCCCATAGATCCGGGTCTGCCCCATAGATCCGACCCATAGATCCATCCCGGCCCCATAGA
Source organism: Aphelocoma coerulescens (assembly GCF_041296385.1). Taxonomy (NCBI): domain Eukaryota; kingdom Metazoa; phylum Chordata; class Aves; order Passeriformes; family Corvidae; genus Aphelocoma; species Aphelocoma coerulescens. The sequence goes on from NW_027183583.1 coordinate 130,107, forward strand.
TCCACCCCATAGATCCCATAGATGTGGGGCTGACCCATAGATCCGACCCATAGATCCCATAGAGCCATCCCTGCCCCATAGATCCGACCCATAGATCCGACCCATAGATCCATCCCTGCCCCATAGATCCGACCCATAGATCCCATAGATGTGGGTCTGACCCATAGATCCGACCCATAGATCCATCCCTGCCCCATAGATCCACCCCATAGATCCCATAGAGCCACCCCTGCCCCATAGAGAGCCTCGACTGCGCCCCCAGGGTGAGGATCCTGCCCCATAGATCGGGGTCTGCCCCATAGATCTGACCCATAGATCCCATAGAGCCACCCCATAGAGCCATCCCTGCCCCATAGAGAGCCTCGACTGCGCCCCCAGGGTGAGGATCCTGCCCCATAGATCCGGGTCTGACCCATAGATCCGACCCATAGATACCATAGGTGTGGGTCTGCCCCATAGATCGGGGTCTGCCCCATAGATCGGGGTCTGCCCCATAGATCCACCCCATAGATCCCATAGAGCCACCTCTGCCCCATAGATCCACCCCATAGATCCCATAGAGCCACCCCTGCCCCATAGATCCGACCCATAGATCCCCCCACCCCATAGCTCCCCCCCTGCCCCCTAGATCCCCCTCTGCCCCATAGCTCCCCCCTGCCCCACATCTCCGCCCCACAGGAGCTGCAGGAGCCGCCCCACAGAATGCGCCGCCCCCCAAGTGAGCTCCTGAGCGCCCCCGCCCACGGTGAGAGCCCGGCTCTGCCCCACACATCCCTGTGCCCCACACATCCCTGTGCCCCATAGATCCCCTGCCCCACACATCCCGGCTCTGCCCCACACATCCCCCCTGCCCCACACATCCCTGTGCCCCATAGATCCCCTGCCCCACACATCCCGGCTCTGCCCCACAGATCCCCTGCCCCACAGGTCCCTGTGCCCCACAGATCCCTGTGCCCCACACATCCCTCTGCCCCACACATCCCTGTGCCCCACAGATCCCCCTGCCCCACATCTCTGCTGCCCCACAGATCCTGGCTCTGCCCCACAGATCCCTGTGCCCCACACATCCTGGCTCTGCCCCACAGATCTCCTGCCCCACATCCCATCCCTGCCCCACACCCCATCCCTGCCCCACATCTCCCCCTGCCCCATACATCCCTGCCCCCCATCTCTGTGTCCCCCCAGCCCCGCTGCCCCACATCCCTGCCCCACACATCCCTGCCCCCCATCTCTCCCTGCCCCCCATCTGTGTCCCCCCAGCCCCGCTGCCCCACACACACATCCCTGCCCCACATTTCCCCACACCCCCCATCCCTGCCCCACACATCCCTGCCCCCCATCTCTCTCTCTCTGTGTCCCCCCAGCCCCGCTGCCCCACATCTCTGCCCCACACCCAGCCCTCATCCCTGCCCCCCATCTCTGCCCCCCATCTCTGCCCCCCATCCCTGCCCCACACATCCCTGCCCCCCATCTCTCTGTCCCCAGCCCCGCTGCCCCACACATCCCTGCCCCCATCCCTGCCCCACATCCCTGCCCCCATCCCTGCCCCCCATCCCTGCCCCCCATCCCTGCCCCACACATCCTTGCCCCACACATCCCTGCCCCCCATCCCTGCCCCCCATCCCTGCCGCCCATCCCTGCCCCCCATCCCTGCCCCACACATCCCTGCCGCCCATCCCTGCCCCCCATCCCTGCCCCACACATCCCTGCCCCCCATCCCTGCCCCACACATCCCTGCCCCCCATCCCTGCCGCCCATCCCTGCCCCCCATCCCTGCCCCACACATCCCTGCCCCCCATCCCTGCCGCCCATCCCTGCCCCCCATCCCTGCCCCACACATCCCTGCCCCCCATCCCTGCCCCACACATCCCTGCCCCCCATCTCTGCCCCACACATCCCTGCCCCCCATCTCTCCCTGCCCCACACATCCCTGCCCCCCATCTCTCCCTGCCCCACACATCCCTGCCCCCCATCTCTCTGCCCCCCAGCCCCGCTGCCCCCCGACCTGGCCGAGCTTTGGCTTCGCTGCTTCCGGCCCCTCCCCCGGCCCCGCCCGCCGGCCCCGGAGCTGCCCAGCGAGGTGGAGGTGGGGCTGCCCCATAGATCTGACCCATAGATCCATCCCTGACCCATGGATCTGACCCATAGATAACCCTGACCCATGGATCTGACCCATAGATCCCTTCTGACCCATAGATCCATCCCTGCCCCATAGATCTGACCCATAGATAACCCCTGACCCATAGATCTGACCCATAGATAACCCTGACCCATAGATCTGACCCATAGATCCCTTCTGCCCCATAGATCTGACCCATAGATCCCTTCTGACCCATAGATCAATCCCTGACCCATAGATCTGACCCATAGATCCATCCCTGACCCATAGATCCATCCCTGACCCATAGATTCATTCCTGCCCCATAGATAACCCCTGCCCCATAGATCCTCTCTGCCCCATAGATCTGACCCATGGATAACCCTGACCCATAGATCTGACCCGTAGATCCATCCCTGACCAATAGATCTCCTCTGACCCATAGATCTGACCCATAGATCCTCTCTGACCCATAGATCCGATCTGACCTATAGATCTGACCCATAGATCCATCCCTGACCCATAGATCTGACCCATAGATAACCCCTGACCCATAGATCTGACCCATAGATCCCCTCTGACCCATAGATAACCCCTGCCCCATAGATCTGACCCATAGATTCATCCCTGCCCCATAGATTCATCCCTGCCCCATAGATCTGACCCATAGATAACCCTGCCCCATAGATCCTCTCTGACCCATAGATCTGACCCATAGATCCCTTCTGACCCATAGATCTGACCCATAGATCCCCTCTGACCCATAGATCCCCTCTGACCCATAGATCCTCTCTGACCCATAGGTCCTGACCCATAGATAACCCTGCCCCATAGATCTGACCCATAGATAACCCCTGACCCATAGATCCATCCCTGCCCCATAGATCCTTTCTGACCCATAGATCTGACCCAGAGATAACCCCTGCCCCATAGATCTGACCCATAGATCCCTTCTGACCCATAGATCTGACCCATAGATAACCCTGACCCATAGATCTGACCCATAGATCTGACCCATAGATAACCCTGACCCACAGATCCATCCCTGCCCCATAGGTCTGACCCACAGATCCATCCCTGACCCATAGATCTGACCCATAGATAGCCCTGCCCCATAGATCCATCCCTGACCCATAGATCTGACCCATAGATCCACCCCAACCCATAGATCTGACCCATAGAATATCCCCTGCCCCATAGATCCCCTCTGGTCCATAGATAATTCCTGACCCATAGATCCATCCCTGCCCCATAGATTCTGCCCCATAGATCTCCTCTGCCCCATAGATCTGACCCATAGATCCATCCCTGCCCCATAGATCCCTTCTGACCCATAGATCTGACCCACAGATCCATCCCTGACCCATAGATCTGACCCATAGATCCCCTCTGACCCATAGATCTGACCCATAGATCCCCTCTGACCCATAGATCTGACCCATAGATCTGCCCCATAGATACCCCTGACCCATAGATTCTCTCTGCCCCATAGATCCCACCCTGCCCCATCGGCACCAAATTCTGCCCCCAAAATTTTCCCCCCAAAATCCCAATTTTTCCACCAAAAATTCCAAATTTTTCCCCCAAAAATCCCCAAATTTTGCCCCAAAATTCCCGATTTTGCCCCAAAATCCTAAATTTTTCCCAAAATCCCCAAATTTTGCCCCAAAATCCTAAATTTTGTCCTAAAATCCCCAAATTCTTCCCCAAAACTCCCGAATTTTGCCCCAAATCGGGATTTCGCCCAAATTCCCGGGATTCAGCCTCAAAATCCCAAATTTTGTCCTAAAATCCCCAAATTTTGCCGCAAAAATTCCAAACTTTGCCCCAAAAATCCGGAATTTTGCCCAAAATCCCCGAAATTCACCCCAAAATTCCAAATATTCCTCTGAAAATCCCAAATTTCGCCCCTAATTCGCCAAATTTCGAGCAAAAATTCCAAATTTTGCCCTAAAAATCCCAAATTTTGTCCTAAAATCCCCAAATTTTGCCCAAAATTCCCCAATTTTACCCCAGAATTCCAAATTTTCCCCCCCAAAATCGCAAATTTTGCCCAAAAATCCCCGAATTTTGCCCCAAATCCCAAATTTCGCCCCAAAATTTTAGATTTTGCCCCAAAATTCCTCAAATTTTGAGCAAAAATACCAAATTTTGCCCGAAATCCCCCAAAATTCGCTCCAAAATTCCAAATTTTTCTCTGAAACGTCCGAATTTTGCCCCAAAAATTCCGGATTTTGCCCCAAATCTGGATTTTGCCCAAATTCCGGGGATTTGGCCCCAAATTCGCTGCCCCTTTCCCGCCCCTCCCCCCCCAGGTGCTGCGGGAGGCGCCGGAGCCGAGCCTGGCCCCGCCCACTTCCGGTGAGCCAAAATGGGGCCAAAAACGGCGATTTTGGGCAATTCGGGAATTCGGGGGGGAAAAAGGGAAATTTGGGGAAAAATTGGGGAAATTTGGGGGAAATTTGGGGAAATTTGGGGGAAATTTGGGGAAAATTTGCGGAAATTTGGAGGAAATTTGAGGAAATTTTGGGAAATTTTCGGGAAAAATTTGGGGAATTTTAAGGGTATTTGGGGATTTTGGGAAATTTGGGGGAATTTTGGGAAAAATTTGGGGAATTTTGGGGGAATTTGGGAAAAAATTGGGGAAAATTTGGGAGATTTGGAATTTTGAGGCATTTCGGGGAAATTTGGGGGGGAAATTTGCAGGAATTTTGAGGAATTTTGTATTTTGGGGTAAATTTGGGAGATTTGGGTGAAATTTGGGGAATTTCGGGGAATTTTAGGAATTTGGGGAATTTTGGGGGGAATTTTTGGGGGGAATTTTGGGGAGTTTTGGGGAATTTTGTGCTTTGGGGATAAATTTGGGAATTTTGGGGTGGAATTTTGGGGAGTTTTGGGTGGAATTTGTGAATTTTGGGTGGAAATTGTGAATTTTGGGGAAATTTGGGGAATTTTTGGGTGGAATTTTGGGGATTTCGGGGCCGCCCTGGATCTGACCCCGCCCCTCCCCCCCCCAGAGCTTTCCCTGGAGCCGCTGGAGGAGGAGCCCAGGTCAGAGAGGGGGCGGGGCCTAGACCGGAAGTGGGCGGGGCCTAACCCGGAAGTGGAGAGGAAATTTGGGGGGAATTGGGGATAATTGGAGGGAAAATAAGGAAATTCAAAATGGCGGCCGGAAGTGGGCGGGGCCTAACCCGGAAGTGGGGAGGAAATTTGGGGGGAATTGGAGGGAAAAAGGGAGAATTCAAAATGGCGGGCGGAAGTGGGGGGTCATAACCCGGAAGTAGAGTGAGGGGGTGGGATCAGGCCCGGAAGTGGGGAGGAATTCTGGGAAATTCTGGGGAAATTAAAGGGAAAATGGGGAAATTCAAAATGGCGGCCGGAAGTGGGTGGGGCCTAACCCGGAAGTGAAATAGGGGTGAAATCAGGACCGGAAGTGGGGAGGAATTCTGGGAAATTTTGGGGAAATTGGAGGGAAAATGGGGGGAAATTCAAAATGGCGGCCGGAAGTGGGTGGGGCCTAACCCGGAAGTGAAACGGGTGGTGAAATCAGGCCCGGAAGTGGGGAGGAATCCTGGGAAATTTGGGGGGAATTGGAGGAAAAATGGGGAAGTTAAAAACTGCGGCCGGAAGTGGGTGGGGCCTAACCCGGAAGTGGGGAGGAATCCTGGGAAATTTGGGGGGAATTGGAGAAAAAAGGGGGGAAATCAAAATGGCGGCCGGAAGTGAGTGGGGCTAAAGCCGGAAGTGACTGTGGGAAACCCGGAAGTGGGTGTGACAATCCGGAAGTGACTGTGGAAAACCGGAAGTGAATGTGAAAACACAGGAAGTGAGTGTAAAAAGCCCCGGAAGTGAATGCGAAGAAACCAAAAGTGAATGTGAAAAAACCGGAAGTGAATGTGAAAAAACCGGAAGTGAATGTGAAAAAACCGGAAGTGATTGGGGAAAAGCAAAAATCGATTTAGTGAACACCGGAAGGGGCGTGGTTTAGACCGGAAGTGGGCGGGTTTTATACCGGAAGTGCATCGGGGCGGGGATTAAGAAGTGGGCGGGGCTCCGGGTGGGGTGGGCATGGCCTCTGACGCTGCCGCCCCTCCCCCAGCCTCCCTCCCCCTCCGGCCCCGCCCCCCGAGGTTCTCCCGGAGCTTCCGGAGGCGCCGCCCGTCGACCTCAGGAGGTGGGGCCGGGAATTTGGGGGGGATTTGGGGAAATTTCGGGGAATTTTGGGAATTTTCGGGGGATTTGGGGAATTCCGAGGGTTGGAGGGAGACTTGGCGGAAATTTTGGGGAAATTTTCATGATTTTTGCGGAATTTTTGGGAATTTTTGAGGAATTTTGGATGAATTTTTTGGGATTTTTTTGGGAATTCTTTGGGAATTTTTGAGGGAATTTTTTGAGGATTTTGTGGGAATTTCTGAGGAACTTTTTGGGATTTTTTGGGGGGATTTTTGGGGGATTTTTGGATGAATTTTTTTGGGGATTTCTCCGGAATTTTTTGTGGAGTTTCTCAGGAATTTTTTGGGAATTTTGGAAGAATTTTTCAGGAATTTCTCGGGAATTTTTGTGAAATTTTTCAGGAATTTTTTTGTGGGACTTCTCAGGAATTTTTTGGGAATTTTGGGATGAAATTTTCAGAAATTCCTCCGGAATTTTTTTTGAATTTCCCAGGAATTTTTTGAGGAATTTTTTGGAAATTTTTGGACGAATTTTTCAGGAATTTCTCAGGATTTTTTTCTGAAATTTCTCAGGAACTTTTTGTGGAATTTCTCAGGATTTTTTTGGGAATTTTGGATGAATTTTTCAGGAATTTCTCAGGAACTTTTTATAAATGTTGGGATGAATTTTGCAGGAATCTTTTCAGGAATTTTTTGGGAACTTTGGGATGAATTTTTGTGGAATTTCTGAGGAAGTTTTTTGGAATTTTTGGATAAATTCTTCGGAAATTTCCCCGGAATTTTCGTGGAATTTCTTAGAAATTTTTTGGGAGTTTTGGGATGAACTTTTCAGGAATTTCTTCAGATTTTTTAGGGAATTTCTCCAGAATTTCGGATGAATTTTTTGTGGAATTTTTCGGGAATTTTCCGAGAATTTCTCAGGAATTTTTTTGGAAATTTGGGATGAATTTTTCAGGAATTTCTCCGGAATTTTGGGAATTTCGGGTGAATTTCTCAGGAATTTTTTGGTGGAATTTTTCGGGAATTTCTCAGGAATTTTTTGGGGGAATTTTTTTGGAATTTTTCGGTGGAATTTTTCGGGAATTTCTCCAGAATTTTTTGGGAATTTGTGGTGAATTTTTCAGGAGTTTCTCGGGAATTTTTTTGGGCTTTTTCTGGGAATTTCTCAGGAATTTTTTGGGGGAATTTTTCGGGAATTTCTCAGGAATTTTTTGGGGGGAATTTTTCGGGGATTTTCTGGGAATTTCTCAGGAATTTTTCGGGAATTTCTCAGGATTTTTTGGTGGGATTTTTTGGGGATTTTCCGGGAATTTCTCAGGAATTTTTTGGGAATTTCAGGTGAATTTTTCAGGAATTTTTCGGGGATTTTCCGGGAATTTCTCAGGAATTTTTTGGGAATTTCAGGTGAATTTTTCAGGAATTTTTTGGGGATTTTTTGGGAATTTCTCAGGATTTTTTGGGGGGAATTTTTCGGGGATTTCCGGGAATTTCTCCGGAAATTTTCGGGGGGGACTTTCCCGCCCAACCCCCGCCTCTCTCCGCCCCTCCCCCCCCCCCTCAGGCTCCTCCTGGACCACGCCCGGGCCCCGCAGGGGGCGGAGCTCGGCGCCATCTTGGACCCGGCCTGGCCCCGCCCCCTCGTGGCCCGGGCCTTCGCCCTCTGCCTGGGTGAGCCTTGGCCACGCCCCCTTTAAGCCACGCCCATCTCCCCTTTAAGCCATGCCCATTTCCCCTTTAAGCCACGCCCATTTCCCCTTTAAGCCCTGCCCCTTGTCCTTTAAGCCACGCCCTTTGTCCTTTAAGCCACGCCCAGTTCCCTTTAAACCACGCCCCTTTCCCCTTTGAGCCACGCCCCTTCTTTAAGCCACGCCCAGTTCCCTTTAAACCACGCCCCTTTCCCCTTTAAGCCACGCCCCTTCTTTAAGCCACGCCCATTTCCCCCTTTAAGCCACGCCCCTTCCCTTTAAGCCACGCCCATTTCCCCTTTAAACCACGCCCGTTTCCCCTTAAAAGCCACGCCCCTCCCCCTTGAAGCCACGCCCCCTTTAGACCACGCCCACTTCCCCTTTGGGCAACGCCCCCTCCCCTTTAAGCCACGCCCCTTTCCCCTTTAAGCCACGCCCCTCCCCCTTTAAACCACGCCCATTTCCCTTTAAGCCACGCCCCTTCCTCTTTAGGCCACGCCCACTTTGGGGGGGGTTGGGGGAATTTTTTGGGGAATTTTTGTGGGATTTTGGGGGGGAATTTATGGGGGAATTTTCAGGGATTTTGGGAAAATTTGGGGGGAATTTATGGGGGAATTTTCTGGGAGCTTTGGGGAATTTTGGGGAGAATTTTGGGGGAATTTTCAGGGATTTGGGGGAATTTTTTGGGATTTTTTGGGGGAATTTTCAGGGGTTTTGGGGAATTTTTGGGGGAATTTTCAGGGAGTTTGGGGGGGAATTTATGGGGGAATTTTCAGGGATTTTGGGAAAATTTTGGGAGGATTTTTTGGGGGAATTTTCAAGGAATTTTGGGGGAATTTTCTGGGATTTTGGGGGGACATTTTGGGGGAATTTATGGGGGAATTTTCTGGGATTTGGGGAGAATTTGAGGGAATTTTTTGGGATTTTTTTGGGGGAATTTTCAGGGGTTTTGGGGAATTTTTGGGGGAATTTTCAGGGAGTTTGGGGGGGAATTTATGGGGGAATTTTCAGGGATTTTGGGAAAATTTTTTGGGAATTTTTGGGGATTTTTTGGGGGAATTTTCAAGGGTTTTGGGGAATTTTGGGGGGAATTTTCAGGGATTTTGGGGGGAATTTTTGGGGGAATTTTCAGGGATTTTTGGAAAAATTTGGGGGGAATTTTTTGGGATTTTTTTGGGGAATTTTCAGGGACTTTGGGGAAATTTGGGGGGAATTTTGGGGCGAATTTTCAGGGGAATTTTGGGGGGCGAATTTTGGGGGAATTTTCTGGGATTTTGGGGGGAAATTTTGGGGGAATTTTTGGGGGAATTTTCTGGGATTTGGGGAGAATTTGGGGGAATTTTCTGGGGATTTTTTGGGGGAATTTTCAGGGATTTTGGGGGAATTTTTGGGGGAATTTGGGGGGATTTTGGGGGGGAGTTTATGGGGGAATTTTCTGGGATTTGGGGAGAATTCGGGGGAATTTTTTGGGAATTTTTTGGGGGAATTTTCAGGGGTTTTGGGGGGAAATTTTGGGGGAATTTTCAGGGAGTTTGGGGGGGAATTTATGGGGGAATTTTCAGGGATTTTGGGAAAACATTTTGGAAATTTTTTGGGATTTTTGGGGGGAATTTTCAGGGATTTTGGGGGGGAATTTATGGGGGAATTTTCAGAGATTTGGGGAGAATTTGGGGGAATTTTTGGGGATTTTTTGGGGGAATTTTCAGGGAGTTTGGGGGGAATTTTTGGGGGAATTTTCAGGGATTTTTGGGGAATTTTTGGGATTTTGGGGCGAATTTTCAGGGGAATTTTGGGGGGGAATTTTGGGGGAATTTTCAGGGATTTTGGGAAAATTTTGGGAGGAAATTTGGGGAATTTTCAGGGACTTTGGGGAAATTTGGGGGGAATTTTGGGGCGAATTTTCAGGGGAATTTGGGGGGGAAATTTTGGGGGAATTTTCTGGGATTTTCAGGGGAAATTTTGGGGGAATTTTTGGGGGAATTTTCTGGGATTTGGGGAGAATTCGGGGGAATTTTTTGGGATTTTTTGGGGGAATTTTCAGGGAGTTTGGGGAAATTTGGGGGAATTTTGGGGGGAATTTTCAGGGATTTTGGGGGAATTTTTTGGATTTTGGGGCGAATTTTGGGGGGAAATTATGGGGGAATTTTCAGGGATTTTGGGGGGGAATTTTGGGGAGAATTTTCAGGGATTTGGGGAAAATTTTGGGAGGATTTTTTGGGGGAATTTTCAGGGATTTTGGGGCGAATTTTCAGGGGAATTTTGGGGGAAATTTTGGGGGAATTTTCAGGGATTTTGGGGGGGAATTCATGGGGGAATTTTCTGGGATTTGGGGAGAATTCGGGGGAATTTTTTGGGATTTTTTGGGGGAATTTTCAGGGATTTTGGGGGGGAATTTATGGGGGAATTTTCTGGGATCTTGGGAGAATTTGAGGGAATTTTTTGGGATTTTTTTGGGGGAATTTTCAAGGGTTTTGGGGAATTTTTGAGGGAATTTTCAGGGATTTTGGGGGGGAGTTTATGGGGGAATTTTCTGGGATTTGGGGAGAATTTGGGGGAATTTTTGGGGATTTTTTGGGGGAATTTTCAGGGATTTTTGGGGAATTTTTGGGATTTTGGGGCGAATTTTCAGGGGAATTTTGGGGGGAAATTCTTGGGGAATTTTCTGGGATTTTGGGGGGAAATTTTGGGGGAATTTTCAGGGATTTTGGGAAAATTTTGGGAGGATTTTTTGGGGGAATTTTCAGGGATTCTGGGGGAAAATTTGGGGGAATTTTTGGGGGAATTTTCAGGGATTTGGGGTTCATATTTGGGGCAATTTTCTGGGACTTTGGGGGAATTTATGGGGGAATTTTCTGGGATTTTGGGGGAATTTTTGGGGAAATTTTCTGGGATTTTAGGGAAGTTTTGGCGGGAATTTTCTGGGATTTTTTGGGGGAATTTTCAGGGGTTTTGGGGAATTTTTGGGGGGAATTTTCAGGGAGTTTGGGGAAAATTTGGGGGGAATTTTTTTGGATTTCTTGGGGGAATTTTCAGGGATTTTGAGGGGAAATTTTGGGGGAATTTTCTGGGATTTTGGGGGGAAATTTGGGGAGAATTCGGGGGGATTTTCTGGGATTTTGGGGGGAGAAATTTTGGGGGAATTTTTGGGGCAATTTTCAGGGATTTTGGGGGAATTTTGGGGGGGATTTTTTTGGATTTTGGGGGAATTATCTGGGATTTTAGGGAAGTTTTGGCAGGAATTTTTTGGGATTTGGGGGGAATTTTGGGGGGAATTTTTTTGGATTTTGGGGGAATTTTCTGGGATTTTTGGGGGTAAATTTTGGGGGAATTTTCTGGGATTCTGGGGGAATTTGGGGGGAATTTTTTGGGATTTTAGGGGAATTTTTAGCGAATTTTAGGGGGGAAATTTTGGGGGGAATTTTCTGGGTTTTTTTGGGGGAATTTTCTGGGTTTTTTTGGGGGAATTTTCTGGGATTTTGGGGGGGGAAATTTTGGGGGAATTTTTAAGGATTCTGGGGGAATTTGGGGGGAATTTTTTGGGATTTTGGGGGAATTTTTGAGGGAATCTTTTGGGATTTTGGGGGAATTTTCAGGGAATTTTGGGGGGGGAAATTTTGGGGGGAATTTTCTGGGTTTTTTTTGCGGGAATTTTGATGGGAATTTTTGGGAGATTTTGGGAAAATTTGGGGGGAATTTTCAGGGAAATCCCGGGAATTTCGGGGCCCTTCCCAGCACCTCCCCCTCCCCCCCAAGCCCCGCCCTCTTTGCCCATATTTGGCTCAAGCCCCGCCCCCCCACAGAGCTCTGCGCCTCCCATTGGCTGCGGCTGGAGCAGCCCAACCCCTACGGACCAATCCGCATCAAGCTCCGCCCCCAGCGCCAATAAACCACGCCCACTTTACCTTATATGGACTTCCGCCTCTTTTCCCTGGGAATTCCGGGGGGTGGGGGGGGTTTGGGCGGAATTTGGGGAATTTTGGGTCAATTCGGGCCATTTTGGGGTCATTTTGAGGGGATTTGGGGTCAATTGGGGCCCTTTTGGGTCATTTTGGGTCATTTTGGGTCAATTTTTAGGTGATTTTGGGCCATTTTGGGTCATTTTTGGGTCATTTTGGGTCAATTTTGGGTCAATTTGGGTCAATTTTTAGGTAATTTTGGGCCATTTTGGGTCAATTTTGGGTCATTTTGGGTCAATTTTTAGGTGATTTTGGGCCATTTTGGGTCATTTTGGGTGGATTTTGGGTCAATTTTGGTCCCTTTGGGGACACTTATGGCCAACTTTGGGCAATTTTGGGTCATTTTGGGTCATCTTTGGGTGGATTTTGGGACATTTTTACGTCACTTTGGGTGGATTTGGAGCCATTTTGGGTCAATTTTGGGCCATTTGAGCCCTTTTTGGTTCTTTTTAGGTCATTTTGGGCCCTTTTGGGTCATTTTTGGGTCACTTTGGGTGGATTTGGAGCCGTTTTGGGTCATTTTGGGTCAATTTTGGTCACTTTGGGGGCACTTGCGACCAATTTTGGGTCATTTTGGGCCATTTTTGGGTCATTTTGGGTCACTGTGGGTGGATTTTGGGGTCATTTTGGGTGGATTTTGGGTCAGTTTTGGTCACTTTGGGGGCACTTAGGCCAATTCTGGGTCATTTTGGGCCATTTTAGGTCAATTTTGGGCCATTTTTGGTCCCTTTTTGGGTCGTTTTTGGTCACTTTGGGGGCACTTGCGACCAATTTTGGGACATTTTTAGGTGATTTTGGGTCATTTTTGGCCATTTTTGGGTCCTTTTGGGCCATTTTGAGTCAGTTTTGGGTCACTTTGGGTGGATTTGGAGCCATTTTGGGTCATTTTGGGTCCCTTTGGGTGGATTTTGGGTCATTTTTGGGTCACTTCGAGTGGATTTGGAGCCATTTTGGGTCATTTTGGGCCATTTTTAGAAATTTTTGGGCCATTTGGGCCATTTTGGGTCATTTTTGGGTAATTCTGGGCCATTTTGGGTCAATTTTGGTCATTTTGGGGGCGCTTGCGACCAATTTTGGGTCATTTTGGGCCATTTTTGGGTCATTTTTAGGTGATTTGGGGCCATTTTTGGCCATTTTTGGGTCATTTGGGGTCACTTTGGGTGGATTTTGGGTCATTTTTGGGTCACCTTGGGTCATTTTGGGTCAGTTTTGGTCACTTTGGGGCACTTATGGCCAATTTTGGGTCATTTTGGGCCATTTTTGGGTGATTTTGGACCATTTCTGGCCATTTTTGGGTCCTTTTGGGCCCTTTTTGGTCCTTTTTGGACCGTTTTGGGTCGTTTTGGGGCATTTTGAGAATTTTCCTGCTGTTTTGGGGCGTTTTGGGGGAATTTTTGGGGAATTTTGGGGATTTTTGGGAAGGTTTTGAGAGGAATTTTCGCTGCGGTTTTGGGGGGATTTTCATGGAATTTTAGGGGGAATTTTGGGGGGGGATTTTGAGGCGATTTCAGGGGATTTTGGGTCCTTTTTGAGGCGGATTTTGGGAGGAATTCTCGCAGATTTTCGGGTCGAATTTTCAGGGGAATTTCGAGGATTTTGGGGAGAATTCGGGGAGGAATTTTTAGGGAATTCCAAGTTGAGTTTTTCCGAGGAATTTCCCAGGAATTTTGGGGCGATTTCGGGAGGAATTTGGAAGGGATTTTGGGGAGGGATTTGGGCTCGGATTTTTGGGGAATTTTCGGGGAATTTTCGGGGAATTTTCGGGGAATTTTCAGGGAATTTTCGGGGAATTTTTTGGGGAATTTTGGGAGGATTTTCAGCAAAATTTCCCCGAATTTTTTCGGTCATTTTTTAAGGGAATTTCCCCTCCCCCCCCCAAATTCCAGGAGGATTTCGACAAAATTCCAGAAATTTCCAACAAACCCGAAAAAACCTCCAAAAATCGCCCCAAAATTCTGGAAAATTCCCCCCCCCACCACCACCAAGCCCCGCCCCCTTCCGAACAAGCCACGCCCCCTTCCCCGCCCCACCCTCGATTTTTATTGGCCGCCAATGACGTCACTCCTGCCCGGGGGGCGTGGCCTCCAACAGCCGGGCCAAGATGGCGGCGTGGGCGGGGTCGAGGGAGGCCACGCCCACCCGGAAGCGCCGGGGGTCGGCCCCGCCCACCTGGCGGAGCAGCGCCAGCAGTGATTGGCTGAGAGCTGAGGGGGCGGGGCCGGGACGGGGGGGGAGGGGAGGAGGGGAAAAAAAAGGGGAAAAAAAGGAAAAAAGGAGGAAAAAAAAGAGGAAAAAAAAAGAGGGAAAACGTCACCGAATGAGGCCCAAATTTCCCTCAAAAATCCCGGATTTCGCCCCGAAATTCCCTCCCATCCTAAAAATCCCCAATTGTCAGCAAAATCCCAGGAATTTCCCCCCAAAATTCCCGAAATTTCCCCCCAAAATTCCCGAAATTTCCCTCCAAAATCCTGAATTTTGCCCCGAAATTCCCTCCAATCCCAAAAATCTTCAATTTTCCCCAAAATCTCCAAATTTCCCAGAAAATCCCCCAATTTCCCCCCAAAATCCCCGAATTTCCCTCAAAAATCCCCAAATTCCCCCCAAATGATGTCAAATCCTTCAATTTCCCACCAAAACCATCCCAAAATCCCGATTTTCCCCCAAATTCCCCCCAAAATCCCAGAAATTTCCCCCCAAAATTCCCGAAATTTCCCTCAAAAATCCTGAATTTTGCCCCCAAATTCCCTCCAATCCCAAAAAGCTCCAATTTTCCCACCAAAAATCCCCAAATTTTCCCCCCAAATCCCCAATTTCCCCCCAAAATTCCCTCCCATCCCAAAAATCCCCAAAATTTCCCCCCAAAATCCCCGAATTTCCCTCAAAAATCCCCAAATGACGTCAAATCCCCCAATTTCCCACCAAACCCATCCCAAAATCCCAATTTTTCCCCAAATTCCCCCCAAAATCCTGAATTTCCCTCAAAAATCCCGAATTTCCCCCCAAAATTCCCTCCAATCCTAAAAATCCCCAATTGCCACCAAAACCCCGGAAATTTTCCCCCAAAATTTCCCCCAAAAATCCCGAATTTCGCCCCAAAATTCTCTCCAATCCCAAAAATCTTCAATTTTCCCACCAAAAATCCCCAAATTTTCCCCCAAAATCCCCAAATTTCCCAAAAAAACCACCAATTTCCCCCCAAAATCCCGAATTTCCCCCCAAAATTCCCGAAATTTCCCTCAAAAATCCTGAATTTTGCCCCCAAATTCCCTCCAATCCCAAAAAGCTCCAATTTTCCCACCAAAAATCCCCAAATTTTCCCCCCAAATCCCCAAATTTCCCAGAAAATCCCCAAATTCCCCCCAAAATCCCTGAATTTCCCTCAAAAATCCCCAAATTCCCCCCAAATGACGTCAAATCCCCCAATTTCCCACCAAACCCATCCCAAAATCCCAATTTTTCCCCAAATTCCCCCCAAAATCCCCTATTTCCCCCCCAAAATTCCCTCCAATCCTAAAAATCCCCAATTGCCACCAAAATCCCGGAAATTTCCCCCCAAAATTCCCGAAATTTCCCTCAAAAATCCTGAATTTTGCCCCAAAATTCCCTCCAATCCCAAAAATCTTCAATTTTCCCCAAAAATCCCCAAATTCCCCCCAAATGACGTCAAATCCCCCAATTTCCCACCAAACCCATCCCAAAATCCCAATTTTTCCCCAAATTCCCCCCAAAATCCCCAATTTCCCCCCAAAATGACCCCAAATCCCCTCAATTCCCCCCCAAATTTTCCCCCAAAACCATCCCAAAATGCCAATTTTCCCCAAATTCCCCCCAAAATCCCCAAATTCCCAAAAAATCCCCAGAATTCCCCCAAAAAATCCCCAAAATTCCCCCAAAAAATCCCCAAAATCCCCCCAAAAAATCCCCAAAATTCCCCCAAAAAATCCCCAAAATTCCCCCCCAAAATCCCCAAAATTCCCCCCCACAAATCCCCCAAATTCCCCCCAAAACGCCCAAATCCCCCCCAAAAAATCCCCAATTTCCCCTCAAAAATCCCCATTTTTTCCCTAAATCCCCCCCAAATCCCCCCAAAATTCCCCCCAAAAATCCCCCAAAAAATCCCAAAAAATCCCCAAAATCCCCCCCAAAATCCCCAAAACCCCCAAAATCCCCCCAAAAATCCCCCAAATCCCTCCAAAAATCCCCAAAATTCCCCTCAAAAATCCCCGCTTTTTGCCCCCCAAAATCCCCATTTTTTCCCCAAATTCCCCCCAAAAATCCCCTCAAAAATCCCCAAAATTCCCCAAATCCCACAAAATCCCCCCAAAATCCCAAAAATTCCCCCCCAAAATCCCCAAAATCCCCCAAAATCCTCCAAAAATCCCCCAAATCCCCCAAAAATTCCCCCAATCTCCCCAAAATTCCCCCCGAAATTCCCCAAAATCCTCTCAAAAATCCCCAAATTCCCCCCAAATCCCCCCAAACATCCCCAAAATTCTACCCTAAAATCCCCATTTTTTCCCCAAATTCCCCCCAAAAAATCCCCAAAATTTCCCCCAAAAATGCCCTCAAAAATCCCAAAAATCCCCCAAAATCCCCATTTTTCTCCCAAAATCCCCATTTTTTCCCTAAATCCCCCACAAAAAATCCCCAAAACCCCCCCAAAATCCCCCCAAAAATCCCCCCCAAAATCCCCAAAATCCCCCCAAAAATCCCCAAAATCCCCCCAAAAAAACCCCCCCCAAAAAATCCCCAAAATCTCCCCCAAAAATCCCCAAAATCTCCCCCAAAATCCCCAAAATTCCCCCCAAAAATCCCCCCAAAAATCCCCAAAATCCCCCAAAATCCCCCCCAAATCCCCATTTTTCTCCCAAAATCCCCATTTTTTCCCCAAACCCCCCCCAAAACTCCCCAAAACCCCCCCCAAAAATCCCCAAAAATCCCCAAAATCCCCCCAAAAATCCCCCAAAAATCCCTCCAAATTCCCCCCAGATCCCCCCAAAAATCCTCAAAATTCCCCTCAAAAATCCCCATTTTTCTCCCCAAATCCCCATTTTCTCCCTAAATCCCCCCAAAAATCCCCATTTTTCTCCCAAAATCCCCATTTTTTTCCCAAAATCCCCATTTTTTCCCCAAATCCCCCCCAAAAATCCCCAAATTCCCCCAAAAATTCCCCAGAAAAATCCCCAAAATCCCTCAAAAATCCCAATTTTTCTCCCCAAATCCCCATTTTCTCCCTAAATCCCCCCAAAAATCCCCAAAATCCCCCCAAAATCCCCCCAAAACCAACAAAATCCCCCCAAAATCCCCCCAAAAATCCTCAAAATCCCCCCAAAAATCCCCATTTTCCCCCCAAATCCCCATTTTTCCTCAAATCCCCCCAAAAAATCCCCAAAAATCCCCGAAAACCCCCCCAAAATCCCCCCAAAATCCCCCCAAAACCAACAAAATCACCCCAAAATCCCCCCAAAAATCCCCATTTTTCTCCCAAAATCCCCATTTTTTCCCCCAAAATCCCCATTTTTCCCCAAATCCCCCAAAAATCCCCAAAATCCCCCAAAAATCCCCCCAAAACCAACAAAATCCCCCCAAAATCTCCCCAAAAATCCCCATTTTTCCCCAAAATCCCCATTTTTGCCCCCAAATCCCCCCCAAAAAAATCCCCAAAAATCCCCAAATCCCCCCAAAACCCCCCAAAATCCCCAAATTCCCCGAAATGGCCCCAAATCCTCACCCGAGTCCAGCCGGGCCAGGGCGGGGCCGAGGCCCCGGACGAGCTCAGGGAGGTGGGGGAGGAGCTGCCGAGGGAAATTTGGGTCAAATTCCGCCGGTTTTGGGCAATTCCCGCAGTTTTGGGCAATTCCCGCCGGTTTTGGGGCGATTCGGGGAAAATTTGGGGGAGTTTTGGGGTAAATTGGGGGGGGGATGGGGATTTTGGGGGGAAAAAAGGGGATTTTGGGGAAAAAATGGGGATTTTTGGGACAAAAAAATGGGGATTTGGGGGGGAAAAAATGGAGGTTTTTGGGAAAAAAGGGATTTTGGGGAAAAAAAGGGGATTTTAGGGGGAAAAATGGAATTTTGGGGGACAAAAATGGGGATTTTGGGGAAAAAAATGGGATTTTTGGGATAAATTGGGGATTTTTGGGACAAAAACTGGGGACTTTGGGGGAAAAAAAAGGGGATTTTGGGGGAAAAAATGGGGATTTTGGGCAAAAAGGAAGATTAGGGGGGATAATGGGGATTTTGGGGGAAAAATGGGGATTTTTTGGGGGGGAAATGGGGATTTTTGGACAAAAAATGGGGATTTTGGGGGGGCAATGGGGATTTTTGGAAAAAAAAGGGAATTTGGGGGGAAATGGGAATTTTGGGGGAGAAATGGGGATTTTGGGGGAAAAAATGGGGATTTTGGGGGGAAAAATGGGGATTTTTGGGGAAAAAAGGGGATTTTGGGACAAAAAACGGGGATTTTGGGGACAAAAATGGGAATTTGGGACAAAAGATAAGAATTTGGGGAAAAAAATGGGAATTTTGGGGGAAAAATTGGGGATTTGGGCCAAAAATGGAGAATTTGGGGGACAAAAATGAAGATTTGGGGAGAAAAAGGTGATTTTGGGGGGAAAAATGGGAATTTTGGCCAAAAAATGGAGATTTGGGCAGAAATATTGGGATTTTTGGCCGAAAACTGGGTGGGTTGGGCTGAAAATGGGGGATTTTGGGGAAAACTGGGATTTTTGAGGGGATTTTGGGGGAAAATGGGGATTTTGGGATGGTTTTGGGGGGAAATTGGGGGGATTTGGGGTCATTTTGGGGAGAAATTGGGGATTTTTGAGGGAAATTTGGGGATTTTGGAGGGGAATTTTGGGGAATTCTTCCTCAGTTTTTCTTCATTTTTTTCCCAGATTTTTCCTGGATTTTTTTTTCCCAGGATTTTTCCTGATTTTTCCCCATTTTTTCCCACATTTTTTGAAGAATTTTTCCAGAATTTCCACTGGAATTTCCCAGAATTTTTCCTTGAATTTTTTCTGAATTTTTTTCTGAGTTTTTCCCAGTTTTTTTCTGAGCTTTTCTCTGAATTTTCCTGGATTTTCCCCATTTTTTCCCAATATTTTTTTGTTCAGAATTTTCCCTGAATTTTTTCGAAATTTTTCCTGCTTTTCCCCCAAACTTTTCCCAAGTTTTTCCCCAAATTTTCCCTGAATTTCCCCCAAATTTTGTGTGGATTTCTCCTGAATTTTCCCTGAATTTTCCCAGAATTTTTTCCAATTTCCCCCGAATTTTCCCTGAATTTTCCCCAAATTTCCCCCAAATTTTGCGTGAATTCTCCCTGATTTTTTCCCAAAATTTCCCTGAATTTCCTCTAAATTTCCCCTGATTGTTTCTGAAATTTTTTCCGAATTTTCCCCAATTTTTTCCCCAATTTTTCCCTGAATTTTCCCTGAATTTCCCTCAAATTTTGTGTGAATTTTCCCTGAATTTTTCCTGAATTTCCCCCAAATTTCTCCCAAATTCTGTGTGAATTTTCCCCAATTTCCCCCGATTTTTCCCCCAAATTTCCCTGAACTTCCCCGAAATTTCCCCCAAATTTTTCCCGAATTTTCCCCGATTTTCCCCAAATTTTCCCCGAATTTTCCCTGAATTTTTCATGAATTTTCCCAAAATTTTGCGTGAATTTTCCCCCGAATTTTCCCCAATTTTTTCCCCAAATTTTCTCTGAATTTCCCCCAAATTTCCCTGAATTTCTCTTGAGTTTTTCCTAAATTTTCCCCAATTTTTTCCCAAATTTTCTCTGAATTTCCCCCCAAATTTTCCTGATTTTTCCCGATTTTTCCCAAATTTTCCCTGAATTTCCCTCAAATTTTGTGTGAATTTTCCCTGAATTTTTCCTGAATTTCCCCCAAATTTCCCCCGGATTTCCCCCAAATTTCCCCCGGATTTCCCCCAAATTCTGTGTGAATTTTCCCCAATTTCCCCCAATTTTTTCCCAAAATTTCCCTGAATTTTTCCCAAGTTTTCCCTGAACTTCCCCAAAATTTCATTCAAAATTTTCCTGAATTTTCCTTGAATTTCCCCCAAATTTTTCCCAAATTTTCCCTGAATTTCCCCCAAATTTTGTGTGAATTTTTCCTGAATATTTCCTGAATTTCCCCCAAAATTTCCTTGAATTTCCCCCAATTTTGTGTGAATTCTCCCTGATTTTTTCCTAATTTTTTCCCAAATTTTCCCTGAATTTCCCCTGATTGTTTCTGAAATTTTTTCCGAATTTTCCCCAATTTTTTCCCCAATTTTTCACTGAATTTTCTCTGAATTTCCCCCAAATTTTGTGTGAATTTTTCCCTTTTTTCCCCCGAATTTTCCCCTGATTTTTCCCAATTTTTCCCTGAATTTTTCCTGAATTTCCACCAAATTTTGTGTGAATTTTCCCCCAATTTTTTCCAAAAATTTCCCAGAATTTTCCCAAATTTTGTGTGAATTTCTCCTGATTTTTCCCTGAATTTCCCCCAATTTTTTTCCCAATTTTTTCCAAATTTTTCCCAAATTTTTCCCAGAATTTTCCCCGAATTTCCCCCAAATTTTGTGTGAATTTTCCCCCAATTTCTTCCCAAATTTTCTCTGAATTTTTCCCAATTTTTCCCCAAAATTTCCCGAATTTTCCCCAATTTTTCCCAAAACTTTCCCGAATTTTTCCCAAATTTTTCCCCAAAATTTCCCTGAATTTTTCCCGAATTTTCCCTAAACTTCCCCGAAATTTCGTGCAAATTTTTCCTGAATTTTCCCAAATTTTCCCCAATTTTTTCCCAAATTTTCCCTGAATTTCCCTCAAATTTCGTGTGAATTTTTCCTGAATTTTTCCTGAATTTCCCCCAAATTTTGCGTGAATTTTCCTCCAATTTTTCCCAAATTTTCCCTGAATTTCCCTCAAATTTTGTGTGAATTTTTCCTGAATTTCCCCCAAATTTCCCCCAAATTCTGTGTGAATTTTTCCCCAATTTCCCCCAATTTTGTCCCTGAATTTTCCTGAATTTTTCCCGAATTTCCCCCAAATTTTGAGCGAATTTCCCCCGAATTTCCCCCAAACTTTCCCGGCTTTTCGGGTGAATTTTGGGCCGATTTGGGCCCTTTTTGGGTCCCTCACCCGCTCGGGCCCCGCCCCCAGCAGGAAGCGCAGCACCGGCTCCTCCTCCTCCAGGTCCTCGCTCAGCGGCAGCGCCCCCAGCACCAGCGGCAGCACCTGACCAGTACAGACCAGTAGCACCCAGTATGGACCGGTACGGAGCAGGATCAACCAGTATAAACTGGGACAAACCAGTATAAACCAGTATAAACCAGTATAGACCAGTATAGACCAGTATAAACTGGTATAAACCAGTATAAACCAGTATAGACCAGTATAGACCAGTATAGACCAGTATAGACCAGTATAGACCAGTATAAACTGGTACAAACCAGTATAAACCAGTGTAAACCAGTACAAACCAGTATAGACTGGTATGGACCAGTATAGACCAGTATAGATCAGTATGGACCAATATGAACCAGTAAGGACCAGCATAGACCAGTAAGGACCAGTATAAACTGGTACAAACCAGTATAAACCAGTATAAACCAGTATAAATCAGTAAGAACCAGTACAGACCGGTAAGGACCAGTATGGCCTATCCCAGTTCATCCCAGTCTCTCCCAGTCCCTCCCAGTAACACTAAAACCCCTCCCAGTCCCCCCCAATCCCCTCCCAGTCCCTCCCAGTCCCCTCCAATCCCCTCCCAGTCGCCTCCCAGTTCATCCCGGTCCCCCCCAATCCCCTCCCAGTCCCTCCCAGTCGCCTCCCAGTCCCTCCCAGTCCCTCCCAGTCCCCTCCCAGTCGCCTCCCAGTCCCTCCCAGTCCCTCCCAGTCCCCTCCCAGTCCCTCCCAGTCCTTCCCAGTCCCCCCCAATCCCCTCCCAGTCCCTCCCAATCCCCTCCCAGTCCCTCCCAGTCCCTCCCAGTCCCCCCCAATCCCATCCCAGTCCCCTCCAATCCCCTCCCAGTCCCTCCCAGTCCCCCTCAATCCCCTCCCAATCCCCTCCCAGTCCCTCCCAGTCCCCCCCAATCCCCACCACCCCCCAACCCCCCCCAAACCCCCTCCCACCCCCTCCCCCCATCCCCCCGTACCTCCTCGAAGGGCGCCCCCTGCTGGCGCACCAGCGCTCCCACCGCGTTGTCCCTCACCCTCCCCGGCCCCTCCCCCCCCTCCCGCAGGGCGCGGCCGCAAAGCTCCGCCCCCGGCCACGCCCCCCTGGAGGCGCCCAATTAAGGAAAACCCCAAATCCGACACCCCACTTCCTTATATGGCCATGTGGGCGTGGCCTCACCCCCCAACCCCCCCTCCCCCAGCCCCGTGATTGGCGGATACTCCAGGTGGGCGTGGCCGACGGCCTCCCCGATCCGGCCAATGGCGTAGAAGGCGTTGGACCGGACCTCGGGCTCGGGGTCGGCGGCGGCCAATCGGAAAGCGGGGCCCAAATCGGGTAAAAAGGGCGTGGCCTCCGGGCCGAGGGCGTGGCCCAGCTGGCCAATCACGGCCGCCGCCCAGGAGCGCGCCCCGGGGTGGGCGGGGTCGGCCAAAGCGGCCAATAGGGAAGGGAGGAGGCGGCGGAAGAGGCGGGGAGGGAAGGCCACGCCCCTTCCGGGGTTTGGGGAGGCACTTCCGGTGTTGGGGGAGCCATTTCCGGTGTCTTGGGAGGCACTTCCGGTGTTGGGGGAGCCATTTCCGGTATTAGGGAATCCACTTCCGGTATTAGGAAACCCATTTCCGGTGTTCGGGAATCCATTTCCGGTGTTCGGGAAGCCACTTCCGGTATTAGGAAACCCATTCCCGGTGTTCGGGAAGCCACTTCCGGTATTAGGAAACCCATTTCCGGTATTCGAAAATCCACTTCCGGAATTGGGAAATCCGCTTCCGGTGTCAGGAAATCCATTTCCGGTGTTGGGGATTTCACTTCCGGTTTGGGCCACGCCCGTTTCTGCCATGCTGACGTCGTTTCCGGTTTGGCCACGCCCATTTCCGGTTCCCAGCAGCCCCGCCCGCGCCATGGCCACGCCCAGTTCCGGCAGCCAATCAGAGGCGGCCTCGCGGAGCTCGGCAAGCTGGGAGGTCTGGGAGGGGGAGGGGCGTTACTGGGAGGGACTGGGAGGGACTGGGAGGGAACTGGGAGGGGATTGGGGGGGACTGGGAGGGACTGGGAGCGAACTGGGAGGGACTGGGAGGGACTGGGAGGGGACTGGGAGGGACTGGGAGGGACTGGGAGCGAACTGGGAGGGACTGGGAGGGACTGGGAGGGAACTGGGAGGGGATTGGGGGGGACTGGGACAGACTGGGCGGACTGGGAGGAACTGGGAGGGCCCTGGGCTGAACTGGAAGGGACTGGGAGGAACTGGGAGGGAACTGGGAGGGACTGGGAGGGACTGGGAGGGCACTGGGCTGAACTGGGAGGGACTGCGAGGGGACTGGGTGTTACTGGGAGGGCACTGGGAGGGACTGGGAGGAAACTGGTTTTAACTGGGAGGGCACTGGGCTGAACTGGGAGTGACTGGGAGGAACTGGGAGGGCACTGGGAGGGCACTGGGCTGAACTGGGAGGGACTGGGAGGAACTGGGAGGGCACTGGGAGGGCACTGGGCTGAACTGGTTTGAACTGGGCTGGACTGGGAGCCCCCCCGGCCCCTCCCCCACCTCCTCGTGGGCTCCGTCGGCTCCGCGGCGCCGCAGGCAGAGGATCTGGGGGGGTGGGGGAGGGGCCACGCTCAGCCCCGCCCCCTCCTCCCTAAGCCCCGCCCCCTCCTCCCTAAGCCCCGCCCCCTCCTCCCTAAGCACCGCCCCCTCCACATTAAGCCGCATCCGTATTAAGCCACGCCCATCCCATCTTTGGCCACGCCCCTCCTCTTTAAGCCACGCCCCCGCCATCAAGCCACGCCCCTTCCCCTTAAGCCACGCCCCTCCCCCTTAAGCCCCGCCCCTCATTAAGCCACGCCCCTTCCCTTAACCCACGCCCCTCCCCTTAAGCCCCGCCCCTCATTAAGCCACGCCCCTCCTCTCTAAGCCACGCCCCCTCCCCTTAAGCCGCACCCACTTCCCCTTAAGCCACGCCCCTTTCCCGTGAGCCCCACCCCCTTAAGCCACGCCCCCTCCCCTTTAGACACGCCCCTTCTTCCTTAGGCCACACCCCTTCTCCTTAAGCCACGCCCCACCCCCCTTAAGCCCCGCCCCTCCATTTAAGCCCCGCCCCCTCCATTTAAGCCCCGCCCCCTCCCTTTAAGCCCCACCCCTCCATTTAAGCCCTGCCCCCTCCCATTAAGCCCCGCCCCTCCCATTAAGCCCCGCCCCTCCCATTAAGCCCCGCCCCTCCCATTAAGTCCCGCCCCTCCGTTTAAGCCCCACCCCTTTAAGCCCTACCCCCTTTAAGCCCCACCCATTTAAGCCCTGCCCCTCCATTTAAGCCCCACCCCTTTAAGCCCCACCCCTCCAATTAAGCCCCACCCCTTTAAGCCCCGCCCCTTTCCCTTAAGCCCCGCCCCTCCAATTAAGCCCCACCCCCGCCCATTAAGCAGTTTCCTCCCATTAAGCCCCGCCCCCTCCATTTACGCCCCGCCCCCTCCCTTTAAGCCCCACCCCCTCCATTTAAGCCCCGCCCCTCCCATTAAGCCCCGCCTTTCCATTTAAGCCCCGCCCCTATTTAAGCCCCACCCCTTTAAGCCCCACCCATTTAAGCCCCGCCCCCTCCATTTAAGCCCCACCCCCTCTCATTAAGCTCCGCCCCTTTCCCTTAAGCCCCGCCCCCTCCCATTAAGCCCCACCCCCTCCATTTAAGCTCCGCCCCTCCATTTAAGCCCCGCCCCTATTTAAACCCCACCCATTTAAGCCCCACCCCTTTAAGCCCCACCCCCTTTAAGCCCCGCCCCCTCCCATTAAGCCCCACCCCCTCCCTTTAAGCCCCGCACCTCCATTTAAGCCCCACCCCCTCCCATTAAGCCCCACCCCCTCCATTTAAGCCCCACCCCCTTAAGCCCCACCCCCTCCCATTAAGCCCCGCCCCTCCCATTAAGCCCTACCCTTCCATTTAAGCCCCGCCCCTTTAAGCCCCGCCCCCTCCCTTTAAGCCCCGCCCCCCCTCACCTCGCCGGTGATGACGTCAGCCAGGGCTTGGCCAATGGGCTGCAGCCATTCCGGGGGGGCGTGGCCTGGGGGCTGCAGCAGCCGCCCGGCCCCGCCCACCGCCCCCAAGGCCCCGCCCACTTCCGGCTCCCGCCGCAGCCCCTCCAGCAGCGCCCGCAGCGCCCCCTGCTGGCCGGGAGTGGGGGCTGCCAGGGAAAGCAGGAGGGAGCGCTAGGGACCAGTATGGACCAGTATGGACCACTATGGACCAGTACGGACCAGTATGGACCACTATGGACCAGTACGGACCAGTACGGACCAGTACGGACCAGTATGGACCAGTATGGACCAGTATGGACCAGTATAAACCAGTATGGACCAGTATGGACCAGTACGGACCAGTATGGACCAGTATGGACCAGTATGGACCAGTACAGACCAGTATAAACCAGTATGAGATAGTCTAAACAAGCAGGGACCAGTAGGGACCGGTATGGACCAGTATAGACCAGTATGGACCAGTAGGGACTAGTATACACCAGTATAAACCAGTATGAGCCAGTCTAAACCAGTAGAGACCAGTATGGAACAGTATGGAACAGTATGGACCAGTAGAGACCAGTACGGACCAGTAGGGATCAGTAGGGACCAGTACAGACCAGTATGGACCAGTATAAACCAGTATACACCAGTAGGGGCCAGTACGGACCAGTATGGACCAGTACAGACCAGTAGGGATCAGTACGGACCAGTATGGACTGGTACAGACCAGTACGGACCTGTACGGACCAGTACGGACCAGTATGGACAAGTACGGACCTGTAGGGACCAGTATGGACCTGTACGGACCTCTACGGAACAGTACGGACCAGTATGGACCAGTAGGAACCAGTATGGACCAGTATAGACCAGTAGTGACCAGTAGGGACCAGTATGGACCAGTATAAACCACTATAAACCAGAATGAACCAGTCTAAACCTGTACGGACCAGTGTGGGTCAGTGTGGAACATTATGGACCAGTATAGACCAGTATGGACCGGTATAAACCAGTATAAACCAGTATGAACCAGTCTAAACCAGTCTAAACCAGTATGGACCAGTAGGGACCAGTTGGGACCAGTATGGACCAATAGGGACCAGTAGGGACCAGTATAGACCAGTATGGACCAATATAAACCCGTATAAACCAGTCAGAACTAGTATAAACCAGTATGGACCAGTATAAACCAATAAGAACCAGTATGGACCAGTATAAACCAATAAAAACCAGTATGGACCGGTATGGACCAGTATGGACCAGTACAAACCAGTAGGGCCAGTATGGGCCAGTACGGACCAGTGTAAACCAACATAAACCAGTATAAACCGGTAGCACTAGTATAAACCAGTATGGACCAGTTACAACCAGTATGAAGCAATACAAACCAGTAGAAACCAGTCTAAGCCAGTTAGAACCAGTATGAACCAGTAAAAACCAGTACAGAGCAATTTGGAGCCCTCCCAGTTCCCTCCCAGTCCCTCCCAGTTCCCTCCCAGTCCATCCCAGTCCCCCCCAGTTCCCTCCCAATCCCCTCCCAGTCCCTCCCAGTTCCCTCCCAGTCCCTCCCTATCCCCTCCCAGTCCCTTCCCAGTCCCTCCCAGTTCCTCCCAGTCCATCCCAGTCTCACCAGTTTGTGGCTCCCGGCCCCTCCCACAGCGGCAGAGGCTCCCCAGGGCCTCGTAGGCGGCGGCTCTGACCTGGCACTGGGGGAACTGGGAGGAACTGGGAGTTACTGGGAGGGACTGGGAGGGACTGGGAGGGACTGGGAGGGGACTGGGAGGGACTGGGAAGGACTGGGAAGGACTGGGAGGGGACTGGGAAGGACTGGGAGGGGACTGGGAGGGACTGGGAGGGGACTGGGAGGGACTGGGAAGGACTGGGAGGGACTGGGAGGGGAACTGGGAGGGAATTGGGAGGGACTGGGAGGTTACTGGTTTATACTGGGAGGGCTCACCTCGGTCAGATCCAAGATGGCCGCCAGAGTGGAGTCCACGTAGGGCAGGAAGGCGGCACTGGGGACCAGTATGGACCAGTATAAACCAGTATGGACCAGTATGGACCGGTATGGACCAGTATGGACCGGTATAAACCAGTATGGACCAGTATGGACCGGTATGGACCAGTATGGACCAGTATAAACCAGTATGGACCAGTATGGACCGGTATGGACCAGTATGGACCAGTATAAACCAGTATGGACCGGTATGGACCGGTATGGACCAGTATGGACCAGTATAAACCAGTATGGACCAGTATGGACCGGTATGGACCAGTATAAACCAGTATGGACCAGTATGGACCGGTATGGACCCCAGTAAGAGCGACCCCCACCAGTCCCCTCCCAGTTCCCTCCCAGTCCCTCCCAGTATGGCCCAGTAACCCCCCCAGAGACTTCCCAGTTCATCCCAGTAATTTCCAGTGATGTCCCAGTATGGACCAGTGACCCCTCCCAGTGCTCCCAGTGTTCCCGGTGCCCTCCCAGTATAAACCAGTAACCCCAAATCCCCCCCAGTCCCTCCCAGTCCCCTCCCAGTCCCCTCCCAATCCCCTCCCAGTCCCTCCCAGTCCCCTCCCAGTTCCCTCCCAGTCCCTCCCAGTCCCCTCCCAGTCCCCTCCCAATCCCCTCCCAGTCCCTCCCAGTCCCCTCCCAGTTCCCTCCCAATCCCTCCCAGTCCCTCCCAGTTCCCTCCCAGTTCCCTCCCAGTCCCTCCCAATCCCCTCCCAGTGACTCCCAGTCCCTCCCAGTATAAACCAGTAACCCTAAATCCCCTCCCAGTCCCTCCCAGTTCCCTCCCAGTCCCCTCCCAATCCCCTCCCAGTTCCCTCCCAATCCCTCCCAGTCCCTCCCAGTTCCCTCCCAGTCCCCTCCCAGTTCCCTCCCAGTCCCCTCCCAGTTCCCTCCCAATTCCCTCCCAGTCCCTCCCAGTTCCCTCCCAGTCCCCTCCCAGTCCCTTCCCAGTCCCTCCCAGTCCCTCCCAGTTCCCTCCCAATCCCTCCCAGTCCCTCCCAGTTCCCTCCCAGTCCCCTCCCAGTCCCTTCCCAGTCCCTCCCAGTCCCTCCCAGTTCCCTCCCAGTTCCCTTCCAGTTCCCTCCCAGTCCCCTCCCAATCCCCTCCCAGTCCCTCCCAGTCCCTCCCAGTCCCTCCCAATCCCCTCCCACTCCCTCCCAGTCCCTCCCAGTCCCTCCCAGTTTACCCGCAGTTCTCCGCTATCTCTCCCAGTGCTCCCAGCGCCGCCTCGGCCAATCCCGGGAAGGCCCCGCCCACTTCCAGCCTGGGGGGAGGGGGCGTGGCCATGACCATAAATGGGCAACGCCCCCTCCCCAAGCCCCGCCCCCTCCCCAAGCCCCGCCCCCTCCCCCTCTCACTCGGTGACGTCATCCTCCATTGGCTCCGCCCCCTCCTCGTCGTCGTCGTCGTCATGGAGATGCAGCAGCCAATCAGGGGCCTCCGAGGGGGGCTGGGGGGGAACAGGGACCGGTAAGGGACCAGTAGGGACCAGTATGGACCAGTATGGACCAGTACAGACCGGTATGGGCCAGTATGGATCACTATGGGCCAGTATGGACCAGTATGGACCAGTATGGACCAGTATGGGCCAGTAGGGACCAGTATAAACCAGTATGGACCAGTATGGACCGGTATGGACCAGTGTGGACCGGTATGGACCAGTATGGACCAGTACGGAATAGTACGGACCGGTATGGACCGGTATGGACCAGTATGGACCAGTAGGGACTGGTATGGACCAGTATGGACCAGTAAGGACCGGTAGGGACAAGTAGGGACCAGTATGGACCAGTATGGACCAGTAAAAACCAGTATGGACTGGTATGGACCAGTATGGACCAGTACAGACCAGCATAAACCAATAGGGACCAGTATGGACCAGTTTGGACCAGTATGGATCAGTATGGACCAGTTTGAACCAGTATGGACCAGTATGGGCCAGTAGGGATCAGTATGGACCAGTATGGACCAGTACAGACCAGTATAAACCAGTATGGACCAGTAGGGACTGGTATGGACCACTATGGGGCAGTATGGATCAGTTTAAACCAGTATGGACCAGTTTGGACCAGTACAGATCAGTATAGACCCGTATGGGCCAGTATAAACCAGTATGGACCAGTAGGGACCGGTGTGGACCAGTCTGGGCCAGTACAGACCAGTATAAACCAGTATAAACCAGTATAGAGTGGTATGGACCAGTACAGACCAGTGTGGACCAGTATAAACCAGTATGGACCTGTATGGACCAGTAGGGACCAGTATGGGCCACTAGGAACCAGTATGGACCAGTACGGACCAGTATGAACCAGTATGGAGTGGTATAAACCAGTATGAACCAGTATGGACCACTATAAACCAGTATAAACCAGTATGGGCCAGTATGGACCAGTACAAACCAGTGACCCCCCCCCCAGGACCTCCCAGTACCTTCCCAGTGCCTCCCAGTTCATCCCAGTATGGTCCCAGTCCCTCCCAGTGACGCCCCGGTTCCCTCCCAGTATGCTCCAGTATAGACCAGTAGCCTCCCAGTTCATCCCGGTAACCTCCCAGTATAAACCAGTAACCCCCCCAGCGCCCTCCCAGTACCTCCCAGTTCATCCCAGTCCGGCCCATCAGCCACCCAGCACTTCCCAGTATGGACCAGTAACCCCCCCCCAGTGAATCCCAGTCCCTCCCAGTAAGGACCAGTAACCCCTTAGGGCTTCCCCAGTTCATCCCAGTAGGGACCAGTTCATCCCAGTACAGCCCAGCGACCCCTCCAGGACCTCCCAGTTCATCCCAGTACGGCCCAGTGACCTCCCAGTACCCTCCCAGTCCATCCCAGCACCCCCAAACGCCATCGCGCCCCAAAACCAGTATAAACCAGTATAAACCAGTACAAACCAGTATAAACCAGTACTCACCAGCGAGGCCGGGGGCCGCAGCGCCCCCTGCAGGACGGGCAGCACCCGGGGCAGCAGCGGCGCCGCCCCCTCCCCCAACAGCTCCGAGACCGCCGCCGCCAGCACCAAACTGGGAACACTGGTTTGTACTGGGAAGGGCTCTGGGGGGGACTGGGAGGGACTGGGAGGGACTGGGAGGGGATTGGGCCTTACTGGGACGAACTGGGAGGGGATTCGGGGTTACTGGGAGTGACTGGTTTGGGGTTTGGGGGTTACTGGGATGAACTGGGAGTCACTGGGAGGGGACTGGGAGGGACTGAGCCTTACTGGGATGAACTGGGATGGACTGGGAAGGGGTTTTAGTGTTATTGGGAGTTACTGAGAGTTACTGGGATGGACTGGGAGGGACTGGGAGGGACTGGGAGGGGACTAAGAGGGACTGGGAGGGGATTTGGGGTTACTGGTTTGTACTGGGAGGGACTGGGAGGGACTGGGAGGGACTGGGAGGGGATTTGGGGTTACTGGTTTGTACTGGGAGGGACTGGGAGGGAACTGGGAGGGAACTCGGGGTTACTGGGAGGGAACTGGGATGGACTGGGAGGGACTGGGAGGGGCTGGGAGGGGATTTGGGGGTTACTGGTTTGTACTGGGAGGGACTGGGAGGGGATTTGGGGTTACTGGTTTATACTGGGAGGGACTGGGAGGGGATTTGGGGTTACTGGTTTGTACTGGGAGGGACTGGGAGGCCCGAGGTGGGCGGGGCTTGGCCGGGAGGGGGCGTGGCCAAGGGGAGGGGCCCGGGGGGGGATTTGGGGCCATTTTGGGGCAATTCCGGGAGATTTTGGGGCTTTTTGGGGGGAATTTTGGGGAATTTTGGGGAATTTTGGGGAAAATTTGGGGAATTTTGGAAAATTTTGAAAAATTTTTGGGGAATTTCGGGGAATTTTTGGGGAATTTGTGGAAATTGGAAAGTTTTTTTGTAAAATTTGGGGGAATTATAGAGAATTTTGGGGAAATTTGGGGAAATTTGGGAAAATTTTGGGGAATTTTATGGAATTTTGGAGAATTATGGAGAAATTCGGGGAATTTTGTAGAAATTTTGGTAAAATTTTAGAAAATTTTGAAAAAAATTGGGGAATTTGGAAGAAATTTTGGGGAAATTTTGGGGATTTTGAAGGAATTTTGATAAAATTTTGGGAATTTTGTAGAATTTTAGAGAAATTTTGGGGAATTTGAGAAAATTTTGGAAAAATTTTGATACTTTGGAGAAATTTGGGGTAATTTTGGGGAATTTGAGAAAATTTTGGAGAAATTTGGGGAATTTTGTGGAATTTTGGAGAAATTTTGGGGAATTTTGGAGAAATGTTACTGGAATTTTGGGGATATTTGGTAATTTGGGGGAAATTTGGGGAAATATGGTAAAATTTAAGGAATTTGGGGGAAATTTGGGGGAAATTTTGGAGTAATTTTAGAAAAATTTTGGGGAATTTTGGAGAAATTCTGAAAAATTTGGGGAATTTTGAAGAAATTTTAAGAATTTTAAAGAATTTTGAGAAATTTTTGGGAATTTTAAGGAAATTTTGGGGAATTTGAGAAAATTTTGGAAAAATTTGGGGAATTTGGGGAATTTTGGGAAAATTTTGGGGAAATTTTGTGGAATTTTGGGGTAATTTTGTGGAATTTTGGAGATATGGAGAATTTTGGGGAAATTTTGGGGAAATTTTGGGAATTTGAGAAAATTTTGAAGAAATTTGGGGAATTTTGGGGGAATTTGGGGGAAATTTTGTGGAATTTTGGATAATTTTGGGGAAATTTGGGGAAATCTGGTGAAATTGGGAAAATTTCGGGGAAATTCTGGGGAAATTCGGGGAATTTTTGGGGAATTTTGGGGAAAATTTGGAGAAAATTCTGGGGAATTTTCTGGATTTTTTTTCCCGCATTTTTCGCCCATTTTGTCCCAATTTTGAAGCTTTTTTGGGGGAGAATTTTGGATTTTTTGGGGATTTTTTGGAATTTCCAGGAATTCCCGGGAAGTTCTGGATTTTTCACGTGACAATTTTGGGGGAAATTCCCTCGGTTTTGGGACATTTTTGCCCATTTTGGGTCAATTTTGGCCATTTTTGGTCAATTTTTGCCCATTTTTCACCATTTTTCACCAATTTTTTGGTTTTTTTTTAAATTTCCGGCAACTTTTGGGGAATTTCGGGAATTTTGGGAATTCTGCCTCAACCCTCATCATTTGCACAACTTTCCCATGGGATTTTCCCCAAATTTGGGCCATTTTGGGCCATTTTTCCCCATTTTCCCCCCTTTTTTTTGCATTTTTTTGTATTTTTACCAATTTTTCCCAAATTTTTGGGGAATTTTCGGGATTTTTCAGGAATTTGGGGAATTCATGGAATTCCACCTCAACCCTCATTATTTTCACTTTTTTTCCATGGGATTTTCCCTCATTTTTGACCATTTTTAACCATTTTTAACCATTTTTAACCCTATTTAACCCTTTTTTCCCCCTTTTTTCCCAAATTCCCCCAAATTTCCCCCAAATTTCCCGGGAATTTTCAGGAATTCCAGGAATCCCCAAATTCCCACTGACCTTGACCAATCTCAAACCATTTCTCCTCATTTTTAGGCCATTTTGGGCCATTTTGGGCCATTTTTTCACTTTTTTTGCATTTTTTTTGCATTTTTTCCCAATTTTTCCCCAAATTTTTGGGAATTTTCGGGATTTTTCGGGAATTCCCAAAATTCCCCAAATTCCCACTGACCTTGACCAATCTCAAACCATTTTTTCCATGGGATTTTCCCTCCTTTTTGGGCCATTTTGGGCCATTTTTAACCATTTTTAACCATTTTTAACCCATTTTTTCCCCATTTTTTCCCAAATTCCCCCAAATTTCCCCCAAATTTCCCAGGAATTTTCAGGATTTTTCAGGAATTCCAGGAATCCCCAAATTCCCACTGACCTTGACCAATCTCAAACCATTTCTCCTCATTTTTAGGCCATTTTGGGCCATTTTGGGCCATTTTTTGCATTTTTTTGCATTTTTTTGCATTTTTTTGCATTTTTTTTGCATTTTTTCCCAATTTTTCCCAAATTTTTGGGAATTTTCGGGATTTTTCGGGAATTCCCAAAATTCCCCAAATTCCCACTGACCTTGACCAATCTCAAACCATTTTTTCCATGGGATTTTCCCTCCTTTTTGGCCATTTTTAACCATTTTTAACCATTTTTAACCATTTTTAACCATTTTTAACCCTTTTTTTCCCCATTTTTTCCCAAATTCCCCCAAATTTCTCCCAAATTTCCCCCAAATTTCCCGGGAATTTTCAGGAATTCCAGGAATCCCCAAATTCCCACTGACCTTGACCAATCTCAAACCATTTTCCCTCATTTTTGGGCCATTTTGGGCCATTTTTAACCATTTTTAACCATTTTTAACCATTTTTAACCATTTTTAACCCTTTTTTTCCCATTTTTTCCCCTTTTTTTCCCAAATTCCCCCAAATTTCCCCCAAATTTCCCAAAAATTTTCAGGAATTCCAGGAATCCCCAAATTCCCACTGACCTTGACCAATCTCAAACCATTTCTCCTCGTTTTTGGGCCATTTTGGGCCATTTTTTCACTTTTTTTGCATTTTTTTGCATTTTTTCCCAATTTTTACCCAAATTTTTGGGAATTTTCGGGATTTTTCGGGAATTCCCAAAATTCCCCAAATTCCCACTGACCTTCACCAATCTCAAACCATTTTTTCCATGGGATTTTCCCTCCTTTTTGGGTCATTTTGGGCCATTTTTAACCATTTTTAACCATTTTTAACCATTTTTAACCCATTTTTTCCCCATTTTTTCCCAAATTCGCCCAAATTTCCCCCAAATTTCCCAGGAATTTTCAGGAATTCCAGGAATTCCCAAATTCCCACTGACCTTGACCAATCTCAAACCATTTCTCCTCATTTTTGGGCCATTTTGGGCCATTTTGGGCCATTTTTTCACTTTTTTTGCATTTTTTTGCATTTTTTTGCATTTTTTCCCAATTTTCCCCAAATTTTTGGGAATTTTCGGGAATATTTGGGAATTCCCAAAATTCCTCAAATTCCCACTGACCCTCACCAATCTCAAACCATTTTTTCCATGGGATTTTCCCTCCTTTTTGGGTCATTTTGGGCCATTTTTAACCCTTTTTAACCATTTTTAACCCTTTTTTCCCCATTTTTTTCCCCATTTTTTCCCAAATTCCCCCAAATTTCCCCCAAATTTTCCGGGAATTTTCAGGAATTCCAGGAATCCCCAAATTCCCACTGACCTTGACCAATTTCCAACCATTTCTCCTCATTTTTGGGCCATTTTTGGGCCATTTTGGGCCATTTTTTCACTTTTTTTGCATTTTTTTGCATTTTTTCCCAATTTTTCCCAAATTTTTGGGAATTTTCGGGATTTTTCGGGAATTCCCAAAATTCCTCAAATTCCCACTGACCCTCACCAATCTCAAACCATTTTTTCCATGGGATTTTCCCTCATTTTTGGGCCATTTTGGGCCATTTTTAACCATTTTTAACCCTTTTTTTCCCATTTTTTCCCCATTTTTTCCCAAATTCCCCCGAATTTCCCCCAAATTTTCCGGGAATTTTTGGGGGAATTTGGGGGAATTTTGGGGAATTTCTCTCACCTGACCCTGGTGGCCTCGGGCTCCTCCGGCCGGGCCAGGCCCAGCCCCCGCTCCAGCGCCTCCAGCAGCCCCTCCCCCACCACGGCCGGGCCCAGCGCCCCCAGCACCTCTGCGGAGACCAGTAGGGACCAGTATGAACCAGTATGGACCGGTATGGACCGGTATAAACCAGTATGGACCGGTATGGACCGGTATAAACCAGTATGGACCAGTATAAACCAGTATGGACCGGTATGGACCAGTATAAACCAGTATGGACCAGTATGGACCGGTATGGACCGGTATAAACCAGTATGGACCGGTATGGACCGGTATGGACCAGTATAAACCAGTATGGACCGGTATGGACCAGTATGGACCAGTATAAACCAGTATGGACCAGTATGGACCGGTATGGACCGGTATAAACCAGTATGGACCGGTATGGACCGGTATGGACCAGTATAAACCAGTATGGACCGGTATGGACCAGTATAAACCAGTATGAACCAGTATGGACCGGTATGGACCGGTATGGACCGGTATAAACCAGTATGGACCAGTATAAACTATTATGGACCAGTATGGACCAGTATAAACCAGTATGGACCGGTATGGACCAGTATGGACCAGTATAAACTATTATGGACCAGTATGGACCAGTATAAACCAGTATGGACCGGTATGGACCAGTATGGACCAGTATAAACCAGTATGGACCGGTATGGATCAGTAGGTACCAGTACAGACCAGTTCCCTTCCAGTCCCTCCCAGGGCCCCCAGTGCTCTCCCAGTATAAACCAGTAACCCCAAATCCCTTCCCAGTCCCTCCCAGTCCCTCCCAGTCCCTCCCAGTTTCCTCCCAATCCCCTCCCAGTCCCTCCCAGTATAAACCAGTAACCCCAAATCCCCTCCCAGTCCCTCCAAATCCCCTCCCAGTCCCTCCCAATCCCCTCCCAGTTCCTTCCCAGTCCCTCCCAGTCCCTCCCAGTTCCCTCCCAGTCCCTCCCAGTCCCTCCCAGTCCCTCCCAATCCCTCCCAATCCCCTCCCACTCCCTCCCAGTCCATCCCAGTCCCTCCCAGTCCCCTCCCAGTCCCTCCCAGTTCCCTCCCAGTCCCTCCCAGTCCCTCCCAGTCCCTCCCAGTCCCTCCCAGTCCCTCCCAATCCCCTCCCAATCCCCTCCCAGTTCCCTCCCAGTCCCTCCCAGTATAAACCAGTAACCCCAAATCCCCTCCCAGTCCCCTCCCAGTCCATCCCAGTTCCCTCCCAGTCCCTCCCAATCCCCTCCCAATCCCCTCCCAGTTCCCTCCCAGTCCCTCCCAGTATAAACCAGTAACCCCAAATCCCCTCCCAGTCCCTCCCAGTCCCCTCCCAGTCCCTCCCAGTCCCTCCCAATCCCCTCCCAATCCCCTCCCAGTTCCCTCCCAGTCCCTCCCAGTATAAACCAGTAACCCCAAATCCCCTCCCAGTCCCCTCCCAGTCCCTCCCAGTTCCCTCCCAGTTCCCTCCCAGTCCCTCCCAGTCCCCTCCCAGTCCCTCCCAGTCCCTCCCAATCCCCTCCCAGTCCCTCCCAGTCCCTCCCAATCCCCTCCCAATCCCCTCCCAGTGCTCCCAGTTCCTTCCCAGTCCCTCCCAGTCCCTCCCAGTCCCTCCCAGTCCCCCCCAATCCCCTCCCAGTCCCTCCCAATCCCTCCCAGTCCCCTCCCAGTCCCTCCCAGTCCCTCCCAGTCCCTCCCAGTTCCCTCCCAGTTCCCTCCCAGTGCCTCCCAGTGCCTCCCAGTCTCACCCAGTGCCTGTAACTGGTGGGGCCCCCCCCGGCTCAGGGCGGTGACGGCTCCGAGCAGGGCAGCGCCGAGGGGGGAGGGGAGGGAGGAGCAGCCGCAGCCTGGGGGGGGGGAGGGGAGGGGAAATTGGGGGCAAATCCGGGGATTTGGGGAAAATTTGGAAATTTTGGGGATTTTTGGGGGGATTTTTGGGCAAAAATTTGGGGGAATTTTGGGGGATTTGGGGGGAAATTGGGGGATTTTGGGGGATTTTGGGGAATTTTTGGGAATTTTTGGAAGAATTTTGGGGCATTTTTGGGGGAAATTTGGGGGATTTTGGGGCATTTTGGGAAAATTGGGGGATTTGGGGGGAAATTTGGGGGAATTTGGGGAATTTTCAGGAATTTTTCGGGGGATTTTTGGGAAAATTGGGGAATTTGGGGATTTTTGGGAATTTTTGGGGGGAATTTGGGGGAATTTTGGGGGATTTGGGGGGAAATTCAGGGATTTGGGGAAAATTGGGGGGATTTTTAGGGGGAATTTGGGGAATTTGGGGAGAAATTTGGGAGTTTTCAGGGGTTTTGGGGGGGAAATTTGAGGATTTGGGGAATTTTGAGGAATTTTGGGGATTTTGGGGAATTTTTGGGAATTTTTTGGAAGAATTTTGGGGGATTTTTGGGGGAATTTTGGGGAATTTGGGGGGGAATTTGGGGGAGAGTTTTGAGGGATTTTGGGGAGAAATTTTGGGGAATTTTTCAGGGGTTTTTGGGGGGAAATTTGGGGATTTTGGGAAAATTGGGGAATTTTGGAGATTTTAGGGAATTTGGGGAATTTTTCAGGAATTTTTTGGGGGAAATTTGAGGAATTTTCAAGGGGTTTGGGGGGAAATTGGGGGATTTTGGGAAAATTGGGGGATTTGGGGGGAATTTGGGGAATTTGGGGAGAAATTTGGGAGTTTTCAGGGGTTTTTGAGGGGAAATTCGGGGATTTTTGGGAAAATTGGGGAATTTGGGGATTTTTGGGAATTTTTGGGGGGAATTTGGGGGAATTTTGGGGGATTTGGGGGGAAATTCAGGGATTTGGGGAAAATTGGGGGGATTTTTAGGGGGAATTTGGGGAATTTGGGGAGAAATTTGGGAGTTTTCAGGGGTTTTGGGGGGGAAATTTGAGGATTTGGGGAAATTGGAGGAATTTTGGGGATTTTGGGGAATTTTTGGGAATTTTTTGGAAGAATTTTGGGGGATTTTTGGGGGAAATTTGGGGGATTTTGGGGGATTTTGGAAGAAATTTGGGGGATTTTGGAGGATTTTGGGAAAATTGGGGGATTTTGGGGGAAAATTTGGGGAATTTTGGGGAATTTTGGGGAATTTGGGGAATTTGGGGGGAATTTGGGGAATTTTTCAGGAATTTTTGGGGGGAAATTTGAGGAATTTTGGGGAATTTGGGGGGGAATTTCGGGGAGAGTTTTGAGGGATTTTGGGGCGAAATTTTGGGGAGTTTGGGAAAATTGGGGAATTTTGGAGATTTTAGGAAATTTGGGGAATTTTTCGGGGGGAAATTTGAGGAATTTTGGGGGGAATTTGGGGAATTTGGGGAGAAATTTGGGAGTTTTCAGGGGTTTTTGGGGGGAAATTTGGGGATTTTTGGGAAAATTGGGGAATTTGGGGGGATTTTGGGAGTTTTCAGGGGTTTTTGGGGGGAAATTGGGGGATTTGGGGAAATTGGAGGAATTTTGGGGATTTTGGGGAATTTTTGGGGGATTGTTGGGAATTTTTTGGAAGAATTTTGGGGGATTTTTGGGGGAAAATTGGGGGATTTTGAGGGGAAATTTGGGGGAAATTGGGGGATTTTGGGGGATTTGGGGGAATTTTTAGGGGATTTGGAGGGAAATTCGGGGATTTTGGGAAAATTTGGGGAATTTTGGGGAATTTTGGGGGAATTTGGGGAATTTTTCAGGAATTTTTAGGGGGATTTTGGGAATTTTGGGGAATTTGGGGGGGAATTTTGGGGAGAGTTTTGAGGGATTTTGGGGAGAAATTTTGGGGAATTTTTCAGGGGTTTTTGGGGGGAAATTTGGGGATTTTGGGAAAATTGGGGAATTTTGGAGATTTTAGGGAATTTGGGGAATTTTTCAGGAATTTTTTGGGGGAAATTTGAGGAATTTTGGGGGAAATTTGGGGAATTTGGGGAGAAATTTGGGAATTTTCAAGGGTTTGGGGGGAAATTGGGGGATTTTGGGAAAATTGGGGGATTTGGGGGGAATTTTGGGGGGAATTTTCAGGAATTTGGGGAGAAATTTGGGAGTTTTCAGGGGTTTTTGAGGGGAAATTCGGGGATTTTTGGGAAAATTGGGGAATTTGGGGATTTTTGGGAATTTTTGGGGGGAATTTGGGGGAATTTTGGGGGATTTGGGGGAATTTCGGGGGATTTGGGGAAAATTGGGGGGATTTTTAGGGGGATTTTGGGGGAATTTTGGGGGGATTTGGGGAATTTTCAGGGGTTTTTGGGGGGAAATTTGAGGATTTGGGGAAATTGGAGGAATTTTGGGGATTTTGGGGAATTTTTGGGAATTTTTTGGAAGAATTTTGGGGATTTTTGGGGGAATTTTGGGGAATTTGGGGGGATTTTGGAAGAAATTTGGGGGATTTTGGAGGATTTTGGGAAAATTGGGGGATTTTGGGGGAAAATTTGGGGAATTTTGGGGAATTTTGGGGAATTTGGGGAATTTGGGGGGAATTTGGGGAATTTTTCAGGAATTTTTGGGGGGAAATTTGAGGAATTTTGGGGAATTTGGGGGGGAATTTCGGGGAGAGTTTTGAGGGATTTTGGGGCGAAATTTTGGGGAGTTTGGGAAAATTGGGGAATTTTGGAGATTTTAGGAAATTTGGGGAATTTTTCGGGGGGAAATTTGAGGAATTTTGGGGGGAATTTGGGGAATTTGGGGAGAAATTTGGGAGTTTTCAGGGAGTTTTTGGGGGGAAATTTGGGGATTTTTGGGAAAATTGGGGAATTTGGGGGGATTTTGGGAGTTTTCAGGGGTTTTTGGGGGGAAATTGGGGGATTTGGGGAAATTGGAGGAATTTTGGGGATTTTGGGGAATTTTTGGGGGATTGTTGGGAATTTTTTGGAAGAATTTTGGGGGATTTTTGGGGGAAAATTGGGGGATTTTGAGGGGAAATTTGGGGGAAATTGGGGGATTTTGGGGGATTTGGGGGAATTTTTAGGGGATTTGGAGGGAAATTCGGGGATTTTGGGAAAATTTGGGGAATTTTGGGGAATTTTGGGGGAATTTGGGGAATTTTTCAGGAATTTTTAGGGGGATTTTGGGAATTTTGGGGAATTTGGGGGGGAATTTTGGGGAGAGTTTTGAGGGATTTTGGGGAGAAATTTTGGGGAATTTTTCAGGGGTTTTTGGGGGGAAATTTGGGGATTTTGGGAAAATTGGGGAATTTTGGAGATTTTAGGGAATTTGGGGAATTTTTCAGGAATTTTTTGGGGGAAATTTGAGGAATTTTCAAGGGGTTTGGGGGGAAATTGGGGGATTTTGGGAAAATTGGGGGATTTGGGGGGAATTTCGGGGGAATTTGGGGAATTTGGGGAGAAATTTGGGAATTTTCAGCGGTTTTTGGGGGGAAATTTGAGGATTTGGGGAAATTTGAGGGATTTTGGGGATTTTGGGGAATTTTTGGGAATTTTTGGAAGAATTTTGGGGGATTTTTGGGGTGTTTTTGGGGTATTTCAAGGTGGTTTTTAGGGTTTTAGGGTCTTTTTTGGGGTTTCAGGGTGGTTTTTTGGGGCATTTCAGGGAATTTTTGGGCCATTTCAGGGTGTTTTTTTGGGGTTTCGGGGTGGTTTTTTGGGATTTTGGGGTGGATTTTTACGGTTTTGGGGTGGTTTTTTTGGATTTTGGGGTGTTTTTTAGGGTTTTGGAGTGGTTTTTTGGGGTTTTGGGGGTTTTGGGGTGGCTTTTTGGGGTATTTCAGGGTGTTTTTTAGGGTTCCAGGGTGTTTTTTGGGGTTTCAGGGTGGTTTTTTGGGGTTTCGGGGTGAATTTTTAGGGTTTTTGGGCCATTTCAGGGTGGTTTTGGGTGCTTTCAGGGCGTTTTTTGAGGTTTCAGGGTGGTTTTTTGGGGTATTTCCGGGTGTTTTTGGAGTGTTTTTGGGGTATTTCAAGGTGGTTTTTAGGGTTTTAGGGTCTTTTTTGGGGTTTCGGGGTGGTTTTTTGGGCCATTTCAGGGTGTTTTTGGGCCATTTCAGGGTGTTTTTTTGGGGTTTCGGGGTGGTTTTTAGGGTTTTGGGGTGGTTTTTTAGGGTTTCAGGGTGGTTTTTTGGGGTTTTTTGGGGTGGTTTTTTTAGGGTTTCGGGGTGGTTTTTT
Source organism: Aphelocoma coerulescens (assembly GCF_041296385.1). Lineage (NCBI taxonomy): Eukaryota > Metazoa > Chordata > Aves > Passeriformes > Corvidae > Aphelocoma > Aphelocoma coerulescens. The sequence goes on from NW_027183583.1 coordinate 170,865, forward strand.
GGGGTTTTGGGGTGCTTTTTGTGGTTTTGGGGTGGTTTTTTTGGGATTTTGGGGTGTTTTTTAGGGTTTTGGAGTGGTTTTTTGGGGTTTTGTGGTGGTTTTTTTGGGGTATTTCAGGGTGTTTTTTGGGGTATTTCAGGGTGTTTTTTAGGGTATTTCAAGGTGTTTTTGGGGTGTTTTTGGGGGTATTTCGGGGTGTTTTTTAGGGTTTCAGGGTGGTTTTTGGGGTTTTGGGGTGGTTTTTTGGGGTTTCGGGGTGGATTTTTAGGGTTTTGGGGTGTTTCTTTTGGATTTTGGGGTGTTTTTTAGGGTTTTGGAGTGGTTTTTTGGGGGTTTTTCGGGGTGTTTTTTAGGGTTTCGGGGTGGTTTTTGGGATTTTGGGGTGTTTTTTAGGGTTTTGGAGTGGTTTTTTTTAGGGTTTCAGGGTGGATTTTTAGGGTTTCAGGGTGGATTTTTAGGGTTTTTGGGCCATTTCAGGGTGTTTTTGGGTGCTTTCAGGGTGTTTTTTGGGGTATTTTGGGGTGTTTTTTAGGGTTTCGGGGTGGTTTTTTGGGGTTTTGGGGTTTTTTTTGGGGTTTCGGGGTGGTTTTTTGGGGCATTTCAGGGAATTTTTGGGCCATTTCAGGGTGTTTTTTTGGGGTTTCGGGGTGGTTTTTAGGGATTTTGGGGTGGTTTTTTAGGGTTTTTGGGTGGTTTTTTAGGGTTTCGGGGTGGTTTTTTGGGGTTTTTCGGGGTGGTTTTTTTAGGGTTTCGGGGTGGTTTTTTGGGGTTTTGGGGTGCTTTTTGTGGTTTTGGGGTGGTTTTTTTGGGATTTTGGGGTGTTTTTTAGGGTTTTGGAGTGGTTTTTTGGGGTTTTGTGGTGTTTTTTTTGGGGTATTTCAGGGTGTTTTTTGGGGTATTTCAGGGTGTTTTTTAGGGTATTTCAAGGTGTTTTTGGGGTGTTTTTGGGGTATTTCGGGGTGTTTTTTGGGGTTTTTTGGGGTTTTTGGGGCTCACCCAGCGCGTGCAGGGCGCTCAGCGCCAGCTCCCGGCTCCGGGGGGACCCCGAGGGCTCCAAAGCCTCCAAAATCTTGGGGAGCAGCTGGGGCAGCCAGGGCTGCACCCCCTCCCCTGGGCAGCCCCAAAACGGCCCCAAATCGGCCCAAAATCAGCCCCAAAATCCACAAAAACCATCCCAGAATAACCCCGGATTCATTGGAGTTCATTAAAGGCTCCAAAACGACCCAAATCCCCCCAAAATTCCCCAAAAATCCCCCCAAAACTCCCCAAAATCCCAGCTTTTCCCACAAAAAATCCCAATTTCCCTCCCAGATTCCCCTCAAAATCCCCAAAATCCCCATTTTCTCCCCAAAATCCCCCCAATTTCCCCCCAAAAACCCCAATTTTTCCCCCCAAATCCCCAATTTTCTCCCCAAAATCCCTGATTTTCTCCCCAAAATCCCCATTCTTTCCCCAAAATCCCCCCAAAATCCCTCGAATTTCCCCTCAAAATCCCCATTTTTTCCTCAAAATCCCCGATTTTCTTCCCAAAATCCCCATTTTTCCCCCAAATCCCCAATTTTCTCCCAAAATCCCAATTTTTCCACCAAAATCCCCTGAATTTCCCCTCAAAATCCCCATTTTTGCCCCCAAATCCCCGACTTTCTTCCCCAAATCCCCAATTTTTTCCCAAAATCCCCAAATTTTCCCCAAATTTCCCCCCAAACTCCCCAAAATCCCAATTTTCCCCCAAAATCCCAAATTCTCTCCCCAAAATCCCCAATTTTTCCCCCCATTTTCTCCCCAAAATCCCTCCCAAAAATCCCCTAAATCCCCAAATTTCTCCCCAAAATCCCCAAATTTCCCCCCAAATCCCCAAATTTTCTCCCAAACCCCCAAACTTCTCCCAAATTTCCCCCAAAGTCCCTCCCAAAAATCCCCATTTCCCCCCAAAATCCCCAAATTTCCCCCAGAATCCCCAAATTTTCCCCAAATTCCCCCAAAATCCCTCCGAAAAATCCCAAATTTTCCCCCAAACCTCAAATTTCTCCCAAATTTCCCCCAAAATCCCTCCCAAAACTCCCAATTTCCCCCCAAAACCCCCAAATTTCCCCCAAAATCCCCAAATTTCCCCCGAAAATCCCCAAATTTTCCCCCAAAATCCCTCCCAAAAATCCCAAATTTTCCCCAAATCCCCAAATTTCCCCCAAAACCCCCAAATTTCCCCCCAAAATCCCCAAATTTCCCCCAAAATCCCCAAATTTCTCCTCAAAAATTTCAAATTTCCCCCCAAAACGCCAAATTTCCCCCAATTTCCCCCAAAATCCCCAAATTTCCCCCCAAAATCCCTCCCAAAAATCCCCAAATTTCCCCCCAATACCCCCAAATTTCCCCCCAAATCCCCAAATTTTCCCCCAAAATCCCTATTTCTCCCCCCAAAACCCCCCAATTTCCCCCAAAATCCCTCCCAAAAATCCCCAAATTTCCCCCCAAAACCCCAAATTTTCCCCAAATTTCCCCCAAAATCCCTCCCAAAAATCCCAAATTTCCCCCAAAATCCCTCCAAAAAATCCCCATTTCCCCCCCAAATCCCCAAATATTCCCCAAAATCCCCAAATATTTCCCCCAAAATCTCCAAATTTACCCCCAAATCCCAAAATTTCTCCCCAAAATCCCCAAATTTTCCCTAAATTTCCCCCACAATCCCTCCCCAAAACCCCAAATTTTCCCTAAATTTCCCCCCAAAATCCCCAAAATCCCTCCCAAAATCCCCATTTCCCCCCAAAATCCCCAAATTTTCCCCAATTTCCCCCAAAATCCCTCCCAAAACCCCCAAATTTCCCCCAAAATCCCCAAATTTCCCCCCAAACCCCCAAATTTCCCAAAATCCCCAAATTTTCCCCAAATTTCCCCCAAAATCCCTCCCAAACCCCCATTTCTCCTCCCAAAACCCCCAAATTTCCCCCCAAATTTTCCCCCAAAATCCCCATTTTACCCCTAAAATCCCCAAATTTCCCCCCAAATCCCCAAATATTCCCCCTAAATTCCCAAATTTCCCCCAAAATCCCTCCCAAAAATCCCAATTTCCCCCCAAAAATCCCAAATTTCCCCCCAAAAATCCCAAATTCCCCCCCCAAACCCCCAAATTTCCCCCAAAATCCCCAAATATTCCCTCTAAATTCCCAAATTTCCCCCCCAAACCCTCAAATTTCCCCCCAAAACCCCAAATTTTCCCCAAATTCCCCCCAAAACCCCTCCCAAAAACCCCCAAATGTCCCCCAAAACCCCCAAATTTCCCCCAAAATCCCAAACTTCCCCCAAAACCCCCAAATTTCCCCCCAAAAATCCCTCCCAAAAACCCCCAAATTTCCCCCCAAACCCCCCAAAACCCCTCCCAAACCCCCATTTCTCCCCCCAAAACCCCAAATTCCCCCAAAATCCCTCCCAAAAATCCCAAATTTCCCCCCAAAATCCCCAAATTTCCCCCCAAAACCCCAAATTTTCCCTAAATTTCCCCCACAATCCCTCCCCAAAACCCCCAAATTTCCCCTAAATTACCCCCCAAAATCCCCAAAATCCCTCCCAAAATCCCCAAATTTTCCCCAAATTTCCCCCAAAACCCCTCCCAAAAATCCCAAATTTCCCCCCAAAAATCCCAAACCCCCCCAAATTCGCCCCGAATTGCTCACCCAGCGCCTCCAGCAGCGCCTCCAGCACAAACCAGTCCCGGGGCTCCGGGGAACTGGGGGAGCCCCAAAATCCCCCCAGGAGCGCCGGGAGCGCCTCGGCCGCCACCTGCGCCAGCTCGGGCTGCTCCCAGTGCAAACCAGTACCGACCAGTAAGGGCGGGGGACGGCCCAGGGTCACCCCCCCCGAGCCTCCCAGTGCTCCCAGTCCCTCCCAGTCCCTCCCAGTTCCTCCCAATCCCTTCCCAGTCCCTCCCAGTTCCTCCCAATCCCTTCCCAGTCCCTCCCAATCCCCTCCCAGTTCCCTCCCAGTAACTCCCAGTCCATCCCAGTCCATCCCAGTCTCTCCCAGTTCCCTCCCAGTCCCTCCCAGTCCCTCCCAGTCCCTCCCAGTTCCCTCCCAGTCGCTCCCAGTCCCTCCCAGTCTCTCCCAGTCCCCTCCCAGTATAAACCAGTAACCCCAAATCCCCCCCAGTTCCCTCCCAATCCCCTCCCAGTCCCTTCCACTTCCTCCCAGCCCCTCCCAGTCCCCCCCAATCCCCTCCCAGTCCCTCCCAGTCCCCTCCCAGTTCCCTCCCAATCCCCTCCCAATCCCCCCCAATCCCTCCCAGTCTCTCCCAGTCCCCTCCCAGTATAAACCAGTAACCCCGAATCCCCTCCCAGTTCCCTTCCAGTCCCTCCCAATCCCTCCCAGTCCCTCCCAATCCCCTCCCAGTCCCTCCCAGTCCCTCCCAGTCTCTCCCAGTCCAAACCAATCCCCTCCCAGTCCCTCCCAGTCCCTCCCAGTCCCCTCCCAGTCCCTCCCAATCCCCTCCCAGTCCCTCCCAATCCCCTCCCAGTCTCTCCCAGTCCCTCCCAATCCCCTCCCAGTCCCTCCCAGTTCCCTCCCAGTCCCTCCCAGTCCCCTCCCAGTCCCTCCCAATCCCCTCCCAGTCCCCTCCCAGTATAAACCAGTAACCCCGAATCCCCTCCCAGTTCCCTTCCAGTCCCTCCCAATCCCTCCCAGTCCCTCCCAATCCCCTCCCAGTCCCTCCCAGTCCCTCCCAGTCTCTCCCAGTCCAAACCAATCCCCTCCCAGTCCCTCCCAGTCCCTCCCAGTCCCCTCCCAGTCCCTCCCAATCCCCTCCCAGTCCCTCCCAATCCCCTCCCAGTCTCTCCCAGTCCCTCCCAATCCCCTCCCAGTCCCTCCCAGTTCCCTCCCAGTCCCTCCCAGTCCCCTCCCAGTCCCTCCCAATCCCCTCCCAGTCCCCTCCCAGTATAAACCAGTAACCCCGAATCCCCTCCCAGTCCCTCCCAATCCCCTCCCAGTCCCTCCCAGTATAAACCAGTAACCCCGAATCCCCTCCCAGTCCCTCCCAGTCCCCTCCCAGTCCCTCCCAATCCCTTCCCGGTTCCTTCCCAGTTCCCTCCCAATCTCGTCCCAATCCCCTCCCAGTCCATCCCAGTCCCTCCCAGTCCCCTCCCAATCTCCTCCAAGTCCTCTCCCAGTCCCTCCCAGTATAAACCAGTAACCCCGAATCCCCTCCCAGTCCCTCCCAGTCCCCCCCAAGCCCCTCCCAATCCCCTTCCAGTCCCTCCCAGTCCCTCCCAGCTCCCTCCCAATCCCCTCCCAGTCCCTCCCAGTCCCCCCCAATCCCCTCCCAGTCCCCCCCAGTCCCTCCCAGTTCCCTCCCAGTCCCTCCCAATCCCCTCCCAGTCCCTCCCAGTCCCTCCCAGTCCCTCCCAGTCCCTCCCAGTCTCTCCCAGTCCCCTCCCAGTATAAACCAGTAACCCCAAATCCCCCCCAGTCCCCTCCCAGTCCCCTCCCAGTTCCCTCCCAATCCCCTCCCAATCCCCCCCAATCCCTCCCAGTCCCTCCCAGTCCCTCCCAGTAACTCCCAGTCCCTCCCAATCCCTCCCACTCCCCCCCAATCCCCTCCCAGTCCCTCCCAGTCCCCTCCCAGTACCTCCAGCTCCTCCCGCAGCTCCCTCAGCGCCGCCGCCGCCGCCCCCCTGACCGCGGCCTCGGGGTCTCCCAGGCCCCCCCGCAGGGCCCCCAGCACCGGGCCCAGGAACCTGCGGAGGCCACGCCCACCCCCCCTCAGGCCACGCCCACCCTCCTCAGGCCACGCCCACCCTCCTCAGGCCACGCCCACCCTCCTCAGGCCACGCCCACCCCCCCTCAGGCCACGCCCACCCTCCTCAGGCCACGCCCACCCCCCCTCAGGCCACGCCCACCCTCCTCAGGCCACGCCCACCCTCCTCAGGCCACGCCCACCCCCCCTCAGGCCACGCCCACCCCGCCCAGGCCACGCCCACCCCATTAAACCCCACTTCCATATATGGTAAGCCACGCCCACCCCGCCATATACGGAGTTAAGCCACGCCCACCGTGCGGTACAGGAGGTTAAGCCCCGCCCACATCGCCTTATATGGAGTTAAGCCACGCCCCCCAAATTTAACCCCGAAATCGCCCCCCCCAAAATTCCCTGAAAGATCCTTAAAAAAAAAAGGAGAAAAATGCGAAAATTTCAGCCAAAATCGGCCCAAAAAAAATCCCGGAAATGTCAAAAAAAATCCTCAAGAAATCCTCAAAAAATTCCCCAAAAATCCTCAAATAAAAAGAGAAAAATCCAAAAATTTCACCCAAAAATCGCCCCAAAAAATGTCCTGGAAATGTCCAAAAAAATCCTCAAAAAATGCTCAAAAAAAAGAGAAAAATCCGAAATTTTCACCCCAAAATCGGCCCCAAAAAAGTCCCCGAAATGTCCAAAAAAAATCCTCAGAAAATTCCCCGAAAAATCCTCAAATAAAAAGAGAAAAATCCGAAATTTTCACCCCAAAATGGGCCCCAAAAAAAGTCCTGGAAATGTCAAAAAAATCCTCAAAAAATTCCCCAAAAATCGTCAAAAAAAAAGAGAAAAATCTGAAGATTTCACCCAAAATCGGCCCCAAAAAAAGTCCCGGAAATGTCCAAAAAAAAGCCTCAAAAAATGCTCGAAAAAGAGAGAAAAATCCGAAAAATTCACCCAAAAATCGGCCCCAAAAAATGTCCCGGAAATGTCAAAAAAAAGCCTCAAAAAATGCTCGAAAAAGAGAAAAATCCGAAAATTTCAGCCAAAATCGGCCCCAAAAAAAGTCCTGGAAATGTCAAAAAAAATCCTCAAAAAATGCTCAAAAAAGAGAGAAAAATCCCAAATTTTCACCCAAAATCAGCGCCAAAAAATGTCCCGGAAATGTCCAAAAAAATCCTCAAAAAATGCTCAAAAAAAAGAGAAAAATCCGAAAAATTCACCCAAAAATCGGCCCCAAAATTGTCCTGGAAATGTCAAAAAATTCCCCGAAAAATCCTCAAATAAAAAGAGAAAAATCCGAAAATTTCACCCAAAATCGGCCCCAAAAAAAGTCCCGGAAATGTCAAAAAAATCCTCAAAAAATTCCCCCAAAAATTCCCTAAAAAATCCTCAAAAATTCTTAGAAAATTCCCCCAAAAAATTCCCCCCAAATTGCCAAAAATCCCCCAAAAATCCCCAAAAACTCAGAATTCTGAAAGCTCCAAAATCCCCCAAACTCCCCCCAAAAATTCCCCAAAAATTCCCCAAAATTCCCCAAAATTCCCCAAAAATTCTGTATTCTGAAAGCTCCAAAATCCCCCAAATCCTCCCCAAAAATTCCCAAAAAATCCCAAAAAAATCCCCAAAAATTCTGAATTCTGAGAGCTCCAAATTCCCCCAAATTCCCCCCAAAATTCCCAAAAAATTCTCAAAAATTCTGTATTCTGAAAGCTCCAAAATCCCCCAAATCCTCCCCAAAAATTCCCAAAAAATCCCCAAAAATCCCAAAAACTCCCCAAAAAATCTCCAAAAATCCCAAATTTTAAAAGCTCCAAAATCCCCAAAAATCCCCAAAAATTCCCAAAAAATCCCAAAAAAATCCCCAAAAATCCCCAAAAAATTCCCCAAAAATCCCCAAAAATTCCCAAAAAGTCCCCAAAATTCCCCAAAAATTCCGAATTCTGAGAGCTCCAAAATCCCCCAAATTCCCCCCAAAAATCCCCCAAAAATCCCAAAAAAATCCCCAAAAATCCCCCCAAAATTCCCGAAAATCCCAAATTTTAAAAGCTCCAAAATCCCCCAAATCCTCCCCAAAAATTCCCCAAAAATCCCCAAAAATTCCCAAAAAATCCCAAAAATTCCCCAAAAATTCTGAATTCTGAGAGCTCCAAAATCCCCCAAATTCCCCCCCAAAATTCCCAAAAAATCCCCAAAAATCCCAAAAACTCCCCAAAAAATCTCCAAAAATCCCAAATTTTAAAAGCTCCAAAATCCCCAAAAATCCCCAAAAATTCCCAAAAAATCCCAAAAAAATCCCAAAAAATCCCCAAAAAATCCCCAAAAATCCCCAAAAAATCCCCAAAAAATCCCCAAAAAACCCCCAAATTCTAAAAGCACCAAAATCCCCCAAATCCCCCCCAAAAACCCCCAGGCAATCCCCCCCCCTCCCCCCTCCCAGTCCATCCCAGTCCCCTCCCAGTTCAACCCAGCAAAGCTCCCTAAGCCCCGCCCCCACCACCCCTGCCCATATAAGGCAAGCCCCGCCCATATAAGGCAAGCCCCGCCCCCTCCGCCTTAAGCCCCGCCCCCTTTTGCCCATATAAGGCGCCGCCCTCACCGCTGCCGCAAGGTGGCGCCACAGCCCCGCGCCAGCGCCGCCAGCGCCAACAGCGCCCCCTTGCGGCCGCCGGCGGCCGCGCTCCGGCTCGGCCCCTCCAGCAACGGCAACTTCCGGGTTCGGCCCGACCCCCAAAATCGGCCGATTTTCACCCAAAAAAACGGGCGGGGGGAGGTGGAAACCAAGTGGGGAAGGGGGGGGAGAAGGAGAAGGAGAAGGGAAAGAAAAAAAAACGGGAGAAAAAGAGCGAGAATTAGCGAGAAGGGAGGTGGGAAAGGGTCCCCGGCTCGCCCCAAAAATCAGCAGGGAAAGGGCCCCAAAATCGGCAGGAAACGCCCCAAAATCAGCGCGGGGGGGGGGGGGGGGGTGGTGGAATTCCTGAAATGTTCCAAACCCCCACCCAAAAGCTCCAAATTCCAGGGATTTTTCCCTCAAAATCCACCCGGGTTTCTACCCGGAAGGTCCTGGAAGGTGCCTAAGAAACCCCGGTAAAATGGAAATAAAATCGGCCTTAAAAATTCCCAAAAAATCCCCCAATTTTGTAGCCTCACCCCGACGTCAAAATTCCCTCCAACTCTGCCCAAAATTCCTGATTTTTAACCCCCCGCGAGGCCAAAATGTCCAAAATTCGCCTCAGAATTCCCTCCAGGACCCACAAAGTCTCCAGCAAAGGTCCTGAAAGGTCACCAAAAAAACCCCCAAACCCGCCCAAAAAATCCTTCAAAAATCCATCCAAAATTCCCCAAAAATCCCTAAAAATCCTCCCCAAATCCCCCAATTCCCAAAAATTCCCCAAATCCCCCCCTCAGAACCCACCAGTTCCTTCAGCAGCTTTTCGGGGGGCAATCCCTGGGCCAGAGCGTCCAGAGCCTGTGGGGACCAAAATTGGGTCAAAATCCCCCAAATTTGGGGGAAATTCCCCAGGAAATTCGGGGGATTCTCCTTGAATTTGGCAGAAGTTCAAAAAAAAGGGGAAAAACCAACAAAGAAGGGGAAAATCTGCCCCGAAAATGGGGGAATTTGGGCCTAAATTGGGTTAAAATTCCCTTAAAAAGGGGAAATTCTGGAGGAAACGGGGAAAATTGCAGCAAAATCGGGGGAATTCCGTGAAAAGTGAGGGAAATGGGGGTTGAAATGGGGGGAAATGTTGGAAATTAGGGAAAATCTCCTGGGAAAAAAGGAGAAAATCTTCCCGAATTTGGGTGGAAATGTGCCAAAAGTGGGAAAAATTCCCCAGGAAATGGGGAAAATGTCCCAAAACAGGGGAAAACCTTCCAATTTCGGGAAAACTCCCCCCAGAGAACCAAAATTCCCTGGAAAACCTCTCCTCAATTGGGATAAAACCCCCTCGAAATGGGGAAAATCCCCCCGAATTCCACCGAAAGTTCACGGGGAAGGGGGAAAAAAAAATCCCCAGGAACCAGGAAAATTCCAAAAAAAACGGGAAAAACCCCCGGAAAATTTGGGGAAAAGGCCAGAAAATGTGGGAATTTTACCTGGGCGGCGGCGTGGCGGGGGCAGGGCCCCTCCCCCCCCTCGGCCTCATCCCAATTTTCCTCGGGATCGGGATTTTCCGGGCGGAGTTCGGCACAAAGAGGGACCAGGAGCCCCCTCAGGACCAGCGCCAGGAGCCCTCCTCGGAGCAGAGCCTGCACCAGTAGAAACCAGTAGAAACCAGTAGCCTCCCAATCCCCTCCCGGTCCATCCCAGTCCATCCCAGTCCATCCCAGTCTCACCCTGGGTCTCTTCTGTGCCAGGAACGTGACCGTGGCCAGCGCCCGAACCCGCACGGCGTCACCCCGGGACTCGTCGCCGGCCACCTGCGGGTGAAATCTCACCTGAATATTCTCCAAAAAAACTCCACGGGGGGGGGATCTTTTGGAATTCCAGGGATTCCCTAAAAAAATTCCCGGGAATCGCCCCAAAAATCCTGGGATTCACCGGCGGGTTGGAAGGGGTAGACCTGGTGTCCCATTGAGCCCATTGGGATTTTATTGGGTAGACCTGGTGTCCTAAATCCCCAATTTTACTTCAGTGGGTAGACCTGATGTCTAAAATCTCTATTGTCTTTAATGGGTAGACCTGGTGTCCCTATAACCTCCATTGTTTTCAATGGGTAGACCTGGTGTCCCTGTATTCTCCATTGCATTCAATGGGTAGACCTGGTGTCCCTGAATCTTAATTGTCTTTAATTGACAGACTTGGTGTTCCTGAATCTTAATTGTTTTAATGGACATACCTGGTGTCCCTGCATTCTCCATTGTTTTCAATGGGTAGACCTGGTGTCCCTATATTCTCCATTGTCTTTAATGGCTAGACCTGATGTCCCTATAATCTCCATTGGCTTCAATGGGTAGACCTGGTGTCCCTATATTCTCCATTGTTTTCAATGGCTAAACCTGATGTCCCTCTATTCTCCATTGTTTTCAATGGGTAGACCTGATGTCCCTCTGTTCTCCACTGCCTTTAATGGGTAAACCTGATGTCCCTGTATTCTCCATTGCATTCAATGGGTAGACCTGGTGTCCCTGACATCTTCATTATCTTTAATGGGTAGACCTGATGTCCCTGTAGTCTCAATTCTATTCAATGGGTACATCTGGTGTCTCTGAATTCTCCATTGTTTTCAATGGGTAGACCTGGTGTCCCTGAATTCTCCATTGCCTTCAATGGGTAGACCTGGTGTCCCTGTAGTCTCCATTGTTTTTCAATGGATAGACCTGGTGTCCCTGCTTTCCCCATTGCCTTTATTGGGTAGACCTGGTGTCCCGAAACTTTTGAGGCTAAAAATTCCCATTTTGGGCCTGGAATTCCCAAATTTTGAGATGAAAGCCGAGTTTTTTTGTTTTTTTGGGCTTACCTGAAGGCAAAGCTCCAGCATGGGCCGCAGGTGTGGGATCAGAGACTCGGGATTGGCTTCCAGGAACTCATCCAGGACTTCCAGAGCGTTGGCAGCGCAATCCTGAAGACAAAATTCCCGGAATTCAGCCCAAATTCGGACAGATCCGGCCCCAAAATCCTCGGGATTTGTCCCAAAAATTCACCTCATCCATGTTCAGGAGCTCCTGGAGAGCCCGGAGGATGTCGGGGACCAGGGAGCGAAGGAGTTCCTGAGGGAAAAGGGGAAAAAATGGGAAAAAAAGAGTTAAAAATGAGCCAAAATCGGGAGGTTTGGCCTCAAAAATTCCCATTTTCCAGCGGGAAATTCCAAGGCGGGGCAAAAAACGAGGATTGAGGGGGGAAAACCCTTTTTTGTCCAAAAAACCCCCATTTTTATCCCAAAATCCCCATTTTTGCCCAAAAAATCCCCATTTTTATCCAAAAATCCCCATTTTTATCCCAAAATCCCCATTTTTATCCAAAACCCCCCATTTTTATCCAAAAAACCCCATTTTTATCAAAAAACCCCCATTTTTACCCAAAAAAACCCATTTTTATCCAAAAAAAACCATTTTTATCCAAAAAACCCCCATTTTTATCCAAAACCCCCCATTTTTATCCAAAAAACCCCCATTTTTATCCAAAACCCCCCATTTTTATCCAAAAAATCCCCATTTTTATCAAAAAACCCCCATTTTTACCCAAAAAAACCCATTTTTATCCAAAAAACCCCCATTTTTATCCAAAACCCCCCATTTTTATCCAAAAAACCGCCATTTTTATCCAAAAATCCCCATTTTTATCCAAAAAACTCCCATTTTTATCCAAAAAACCCCCATTTTTATCCAAAACCCCCCATTTTTATCCAAAAAACCCCCATTTTTATCCAAAACCCCCATTTTTTGTCCAAAAAATCCCCATTTTTATCCAAAACCCCCCATTTTTATCCAAAAAACCCCCATTTTTATCCAAAAAACCCCCATTTTTATCCAAAACCCCCCATTTTTATCTAAAAAATCCCCATTTTTGTCCAAAATATCCCCATTTTTATCAAAAAAACCCATTTTTACCCAAAAAAACCCATTTTTATCCAAAAATCCCCACTTTTACCCAAAAAATCCCCATTTTTATCCAAAAAATCCCCATTTTGGGTGAAAAAGGGGGATTTTGGGTGGAAAAGGCAAATTTTGGGTGGAAAAAGGGGATTTTGGGTGAAAAAAAGGGATTTTGGGTGGGTAAAGGAGGATTTTGGGTGGAAAAAGGGGGATTTTGGGTTAAAAAATAGGATTTTGGGTGAAGAAAGGGGGATTTGGGGTGGAAAAAGTGCAAATTTTGGGTGGGAAAAGGGAGATTTTGGGTGGGAAAAGGGGATTTTGGGTGAAAAAAGGTGGATTTTGGGTGGAAAAAAGGGGATTTTGGGTGGAAAAAGTGCAAATTTTGGGTGGAAAAAGGGGATTTGGGGTGGAAAAAGGGGATTTTGGGTGAAAAACGGAGATTTTGGGTGGAAAAAGGGGATTTTGGGTGGAAAAAGGGGATTTCGAGTGGAAAGAGGGGGATTTTGGGTGGAAAATGGGGGATTTTGAGTTAAAAAAGGGGGATTTTGAGTGGAAGAAGGGTATTTTGGGTGAAAAAAGGGGATTTTGGGTGGAAAACGGGCAGATTTTGGGTGGAAAAAGGGGGATTTTGAGTTAAAAAAGGCAGATTTTGAGTTAAAAAAGGGGGATTTGGGGTGGAAAAAGGGGGATTTTGAGTGGAAAATGGGGGATTTTGAGTGGAAAAGGGGGATTTTGAGTTAAAAAAGGGGGATTTGGGGTGGAAAAAGGGGGATTTTGGGGTGGAAAAAGGGGGATTTTGGGGCACTCACCGTCCTGGTGCCCCCCAGGGCGGCCGCCAGAGCCCCCAGCGCTGCCAGGGCGGCTCCCAAGGTTCCGGCAGAGTTGGCGGCCCCGAGCCCCCAGCGGCAGAGCCCGGCCAGGGCGGGGCCACGGCGGGAAAGGGCGGGGCCGGCCACGCCCAGCGCCACGCCCAGGCAGCGCAGCGCCCCCTGCAGGAGGGAACACGGGCACAGTTGGGGCGGTCGGGGCATCTGGGGGATTTTGGGGGGGTTTTTAGGGAATTTTGGGGGATTTTGGGGGATTTTTTAGGGATTTTTGGGGGTTTTTTTGGGATTTTTTGGGGTTTTTTTGGTTTTTTTTAGGGATTTTTTTTTATTTTTTAGGGGATTTTTTGGGGGTCTTTTGGGGATTTTTTGGGATTTTTTTGGGGATTTTTAAAAGATTTTTTGGGGTTTTTTTGGGGGTTTTTTAGGGAATTTTTGGGGGTTTTTTGGGTTTTTTTAGGGATTTTTTTTTATTTTTTTGGGGATTTTTTCAGGATTTTTTGGGGGATTTTTGGGAATTTTTTGGGGATTTTTTGGGATTTTTTGGGGATTTTTTTTTGGATTTTTTGGGGGATTTTTTAAGGATTTTTTGGGGGATTTTTGGGAATTTTTTGGGGATTTTTTGGGATTTTTTGGGGATTTTTTTTTGGATTTTTTGGGGGATTTTTTAAGGAATGTTTGGGGATTTTTTAGGATTTTTTTAGGATTTTTGGGGATTTTGTTTTGATTTTTTGGGGATTTTTTTGGGATTTTTTGGGGGATTTTTTTCCATTTTTTTGGGGATTTTTTTGGACTTTTTTGGGATTTTATTTTTTATTTTTTAGGATTTTTTGGGGATTTTTTAGGATTTTTTTAGGATTTTTGGGGATTTTTTTTTGATTTTTTGGGGATTTTTTTGGGATTTTTTGGGGGATTTTTTTCCATTTTTTTGAGGATTTTTTTGGACTTTTTTGGGATTTTATTTTTTATTTTTTAGGATTTTTTGAGGATTTTTTTAGGATTATTTAGGGATTTTTTTAGAATTTTCTAGGCTTATTTTTTGGATTTTTTTGGGATATCTTGAAGAGTTTTTAGGAATTTTTGGGGGATATTTTTAGGTTTTTCTTCGGATTTTTTTAGGTATTTTATGGAATTTTTGGGGGATTTTTTTTGGAATTTTTGGGGATTTTTTTGGAATTTTGGGGGGATTTTTTTGGAATTTTTAGGGATTTTTGGAGGATTTTTGGGGGATTGTTTTTGGGGGATTTTTGGAGGTTTTCCGGAAGGTTCCGGCAGAGTTGGCGGCCCCGAGCCCCCAGCGGCAGAGCCCGGCCAGGGCGGGGCCACGGCGGGAAAGGGCGGGGCCGGCCACGCCCAGCGCCACGCCCAGGCAGCGCAGCGCCCCCTGCAGGAGGGAACGTGGGCACAGTTGGGGCGGTCGGGGCATCTGGGGGATTTTTTGGGGGGTTTTTAGGGAATTTTTGGGGGGTTTGGGGGATTTTTTAGAGATTTTTTGGGGATTTTTTAGGGAATTTTTGGGGGTTTTGGGGGATTTTTTTGGGATTTTTTTTGGATTTTTTGGGGATATTTTGGAATTTTTTTGGATTTTTTGGGGATTTTTTGGGGATTTTTTGGGAATTTTTGGGGATTTTTTGGGAATTTTTTGGGGATTTTTTAGGATTTTTTAAAAATTTTGGGGGAATTTTTGGGGATTTTTTTGGGATTTTTTTTAGGATTTTTTGGGGATTTTTTTGGGATTTTTTTGGGATTTTTTTTGGATTTTTTAGCGTTTCTTTGAGATTTTTTCGGACATTTTTGAGATTTTTTTTTTATTTCTTGGGGATTTTTTAAGGATTTTTTGGGGATTTTTTTTGAGTTTTTGGGGATTTTATTTTTTATTTTTTAGGATTTTTTGAGGATTTTTTTAGGATTATTTAGGATTTTTTTAGGATTTTTTAGGAATTTTTTGGGGATTTTTTTGGGATTTTTTGGGGGATTTTTTTGGGATTTTTTGAGGATTTTTTGGGATTTTTTAAAAATTTTTGGGGAATTTTTTTGGATTTTTTTGGGATTTTTTTTTTGATTTTTTGGGGATTTTTTAAGGATTTTTTTGGGATTTTTTTTGGATTTTTTAGGATTTCTTTGAGATTTTTTCAGACATTTTTGAGACTTTTTTTCGATTTCTTGGGGATTTTTTAAGGATTTTTTGGGGATTTTTTTTTGAGTTTTTGGGGACTTTTTAGAAATTTTTTTTTGTTTTGTCTGGGATTTTTTAGGGATTTTTTAGGATTTTTTAGGGATTTTTTTAGAATTTTTCGGGGATTTTTTTAGGATTTTTTTGGGAGTTTTTTAGGAGTTTTTTAGGATTTTTTGAAGAGTTTTTAGGATTTTTTGGGGATATTTTTAGGTTTTTCTGCAGATTTTTTTAGGTATTTTTTGGAATTTTTGAGGGATTTTTTTGGAATTTTTGGGGGATTGTTTTGGAATTTTTTGGGGATTTTTGGAGGATTTTTTGGGGGTTTTTTAGGATTTTTTTAGGATTTTTGGGGATTTTTTTTTTTATTTTTTGGGGATTTTTTTTGGATTTTTTTGGGATTTTTTTTTTGGATTTTTTAGGATTTTTTTTTTATTTTGGGGGGATTTTTTTTGGATTTTTTTGGGATTTTTTAGAATTTTTTTGAGTTTTTTTCAGACATTTTTGAGATTTTTTACGATTTCTTGGGGATTTTTTAAGGATTTTTTTGGGATTTTTTTTGAGTTTTTGGGGATTTTTTTTTGATTTTTTAGGATTTTTTGAGGATTTTTTTAGGATTATTTAGGATTTTTTTAGGACTTTTTTGGGATTTTTTTAGGATTTTTTTGGGGATTTTTTAGGATTTTTTTAGGATTTTTTGGGAATTTTTTTTGGATTTTTTTGGGACTTTTTAGGGATTTTTTTGGGTTTTTTCTGGGATTTTTAGGGATTTTTTTCAGATTTTTTAGGGATTTTTTTAGGATTTTTTAGGGATTTTTTTTGGAATGTTTTTGGGATTTTTCGAGGAGTTTTTAGGATTTTTTGGGGATATTTTTAGGTTTTTCTTCGGATTTTTTTAGGTATTTTTTGGAATTTTTGGGGGATTTTTTTGGAATTTTGGGGGGATTTTTTTGGAATTTTTAGGGATTTTTGGAGGATTTTTGGGGGATTGTTTTTGGGGTATTTTTGGAGGTTTTCCGGAAGGTTCCGGCAGAGTTGGCGGCCCCGAGCCCCCAGCGGCAGAGCCCGGCCAGGGCGGGGCCACGGCGGGAAAGGGCGGGGCCGGCCACGCCCAGCGCCACGCCCAGGCAGCGCAGCGCCCCCTGCAGGAGGGAACGTGGGCACAGTTGGGGCGGTCGGGGCATCTGGGGGATTTTTTGGGGGGTTTTTAGGGAATTTTTGGGGGTTTTGGGGGATTTTTTAGGGATTTTTTAGGGTTTTTTGGGGGATTTTTTTGGATTTTTTTGGGGTTTTTTTCGGATTTTTTTGGGGATTTTTTGGGATTTTTTTGGGGATTTTTTGGGATTTTTTCTGGATTTTTTGGGGATTTTTAATGATTTTTTAAAAATTTTGCGGGAATTTTTTAGGAATTATTGGGGATTTATTTTGGATTTTTCGGGGATTTTTTAAGGATTTTTTTGGGGATTTTTTGGGGATTTTTTTGGATTTTTTTGAGATTTTTTCGGACATTTTTGAGGGTTTTTTTTTATTTCTTGGGGATTTTTTAAGGATTTTTTGGGGGTTTTTTGGGATTTTTTTGGGGATTTTTTGGGATTTTTTTGGGATTTTTTTTTGATTTTTTGGGCATTTTTTTAGGATTTTTTTGGGATTTTTTAGGAATTTTTTGGGGTTTTTTTGGGATTTTTTTGGGACTTTTTTGGGGTTTTTTAGGATTTTTTTGAGATTTTTTTGGACATTTTTGAGATTTTTTTACGATTTCTTGGGGATTTTTAAAGGATTTTTTTGGGGATTTTTTTGGAGTTTTTTGGGATTTTTAGGAGATTTTTTAGGATTTTTTGAGGATTTTTTTAGGATAATTTAGGATTTTTTTAGGACTTTTTTGGGATTTTTTTAGGATTTTTTTGGGGATTTTTTAGGATTTTTTTAGGATTTTTTTGGGACTTTTTAGGGATTTTTTTTGTTTTTTTAAGAATTTTTTAGGGATTTTTTTAGAGATTTTTTTCAGATTTTTTAGGGATTTTTTTGGGATTTTTTTGGGATTTTTTGAGGAATTTTTAGGATTTTTTGGGGATATTTTTAGGTTTTTCTTCGGATTTTTTTAGGTATTTTTTGGAATTTTTGGGGGGATTTTTTTGGAATTTTTTGGGGATTTTTTTGGAATTTTGGGGGGATTTTTGGAGGATTTTTGGGGGATTGGTTTTGGGGTATTTTTGGAGGTTTTCTGGAAGGTTCCGGCAGAGTTGGCGGCCCCGAGCCCCCAGCGGCAGAGCCCGGCCAGGGCGGGGCCACGGCGGGAAAGGGCGGGGCCGGCCACGCCCAGCGCCACGCCCAGGCAGCGCAGCGCCCCCTGCAGGAGGGAACACGGGCACAGTTGGGGCGGTCGGGGCATCTGGGGGATTTTTGGGGGGGTTTTTAGGGAATTTTTGGGTTTTTTTTGGGTTTTTTTAGGAATTTTTTTTGATTTTTTAGGGGATTTTTTGGGGATTTTTTGGGGTTTTTTGGGATATTTTTGGGAATTTTTTTGGGATTTTTTAGGGGATTTTTTGGGGATTTTTTGGGATTTTTTTGGGATTTTTTTGGAATTTTTTTAGGATTTTTTTGGGATTTTTTGGTATTTTTTAAAAATTTTTGGGGAATTTTTTTGGATTTTTTCTGGGATTTTTTTAGATTTTTTGGGGATTTTTGGGGGATTTTTTGGGGATTTTTTTGGGATTTTTTAGGAATTTTTTGGGGTTTTTTTGGAAATTTTTTTGGGATTTTTTTGGATTTTTAAAAAATTTTGGGGGAATTTTTTAGGAATTTTTTTGGATTTTTTAAGGATTTTTTTGGGACTTTTTAGGGATTTTTTTTTGGTTTTTTTCTGGGATTTTTTAGGGATTTTTTAGGATTTTTTAGGGATTTTTTTAGAATTTTTCGGGGATTTTTTTAGGATTTTTTTGGGAGTTTTTTAGGAGTTTTTTAGGATTTTTTGAAGAGTTTTTAGGATTTTTTGGGGATATTTTTAGGTTTTTCTGCAGATTTTTTTAGGTATTTTTTGGAATTTTTGAGGGATTTTTTTGGAATTTTTGGGGGATTGTTTTGGAATTTTTTGGGGATTTTTGGAGGATTTTTTGGGGGTTTTTTAGGATTTTTTTAGGATTTTTGGGGATTTTTTTTTTTATTTTTTGGGGATTTTTTTTTTATTTTTTTGGGATTTTTTTTTTGGATTTTTTAGGATTTTTTTTTTATTTTGGGGGGATTTTTTTTGGATTTTTTTGGGATTTTTTAGAATTTTTTTGAGTTTTTTTCAGACATTTTTGAGATTTTTTTACGATTTCTTGGGGATTTTTTAAGGATTTTTTTGGGATTTTTTTTGAGTTTTTGGGGATTTTTTTTTGATTTTTTAGGATTTTTTGAGGATTTTTTTAGGATTATTTAGGATTTTTTTAGGATTTTTTGGGAATTTTTTTAGGATTTTTTTGGGACTTTTTAGGGATTTTTTTTGGTTTTTTCTGGGATTTTTTAGGGAATTTTTTTAGGATTTTTTAGGGATTTTTTTTGGGAGTTTTTTGGGATTTTTTTAGGAGTTTTTTGGGATTTTTGGGGGAGTTTTTTCAGATTTTTTGGGGGATATTTTTAGGTTTTTCTTCGGATTTTTTTAGGTATTTTTTGGAATTTTTGGGGGATTTTTTTGGAATTTTTGGGGGATTTTTTTGGAATTTTTGGGGGATTTTTTTGGAATTTTGGGGGGATTTTTGGAGGATTTTTGGGGGATTGTTTTTGGGGTATTTTTGGAGGTTTTCCGGAAGGTTCCGGCAGAGTTGGCGGCCCCGAGCCCCCAGCGGCAGAGCCCGGCCAGGGCGGGGCCACGGCGGGAAAGGGCGGGGCCGGCCACGCCCAGCGCCACGCCCAGGCAGCGCAGCGCCCCCTGCAGGAGGGAACACGGGCACAGTTGGGGCGGTCGGGGCATCTGGGGGATTTTTGGGGGGGTTTTAGGGAATTTTTGGGGATTTTGGGGGATTTTTTAGGGATTTTTTAGGGTTTTTTGGGGGATTTTTTTGGATTTTTTTGGGGTTTTTTTCGGATTTTTTTGGGGATTTTTTGGGATTTTTTTGGGGATTTTTTGGGATTTTTTCTGGATTTTTTGGGGATTTTTAATGATTTTTTAAAAATTTTGCGGGAATTTCTTAGGAATTATTGGGGATTTATTTTGGATTTTTCGGGGATTTTTTAAGGATTTTTTTGGGGATTTTTTGGGGATTTTTTTGGATTTTTTTGAGATTTTTTCGGACATTTTTGAGGGTTTTTTTTTATTTCTTGGGGATTTTTTAAGGATTTTTTGGGGGTTTTTTGGGATTTTTTTGGGGATTTTTTGGGATTTTTTTGGGATTTTTTTTTGATTTTTTGGGCATTTTTTTAGGATTTTTTTGGGATTTTTTAGGAATTTTTTGGGGTTTTTTTGGGATTTTTTTGGGACTTTTTTGGGGTTTTTTAGGATTTTTTTGAGATTTTTTTGGACATTTTTGAGATTTTTTTACGATTTCTTGGGGATTTTTAAAGGATTTTTTTGGGGATTTTTTTGGAGTTTTTTGGGATTTTTAGGAGATTTTTTAGGATTTTTTGAGGATTTTTTTAGGATTATTTAGGATTTTTTTAGGATTTTTTGGGAATTTTTTTTTTTATTTTTTGGGACTTTTTAGGGATTTTTTTTTTGTTTTTTTCTGGGATTTTTTTTGGATTTTTTGAGGATTTTTTAGGGATTGTTTTGGGAGTTTTTTGGGATTTTTGGGGGAGTTTTTAGGATTTTTTTGGGATATTATTAGGGTTTTCCTAGGATTTTTAAGGGATTTTTTTTTGAATTTTTTTGGATTTTTTTATTTTTAATTTTTTTAGGTATTTTTTGGAATTTTTAGGGGATTTTTTACGATTTTTTAGGGATTTTTTTTTGGAATTTTTAGGGATTTTTTTGGGAGTTTTTTAGGATTTTTTGGGGAGTTTTTAGGATTTTTTGGGGGATATTTTTAGGTTTTTCTTCGGATTTTTTTAGGTATTTTTTGGAATTTTTGGGGGATTTTTTTGGAATTTTTGGGGGATTTTTGGAGGATTTTTTGGGGGTTTTTTAGGATTTTTTTAGTATTTTTGGGGATTTTTTTTTATTTTTTGGGGATTTTTTTGGGATTTTTTTGGGATTTTTTTTTGGATTTTTTAGGATTTTTTTCTGATTTTGGGGGGATTTCTTTTGGATTTTTTTGGGATTTTTTAGGATTTTTTTGAGATTTTTTCGGACTTTTTGAGATTTTTTTACGATTTCTTGGGGATTTTTAAAGGATTTTTTGGGGATTTTTTTGGAGTTTTTTGGGATTTTATTTTTTATTTTTTTAGGATTTTTTGAGGATTTTTTTAGGATAATTTAGGATTTTTTTAGGACTTTTTTGGGATTTTTTTAGGATTTTTTGGGGATTTTTTTAGAATTTTTTAAAAATTTTGGGGGAATTTTTTAGGATGTTTCGGGGATTTTTTTTGAGTTTTTTGGGATTTTATTTTTTATTTTTTAGGATTTTTTGAGGATTTTTTTAGGATTATTTAGAATTTTTTTAGGCTTTTTTGGGGATTTTTTAGGATTTTTTTAAAAAATTTTGGGGGAATTTTTTAGGAATTATTGGGGATTTATTTTGGATTTTTCGGGGATTTTTTTAGGATTTTTTTTGGATTTTTTTTGGATTTTTTAGGATTTTTTTGAGATTTTTTCAGACATTTTTGAGATTTTTTTACGATTTCTTGGGGATTTTTTAAGGATTTTTTGGGGGATTTTTTTGGACTTTTTTGGGATTTTTAGGAGATTTTTTAGGATTTTTGGAGGATTTTTTTAGGATTATTTTGGATTTTTTTAGGACTTTTTTGGGATTTTTTTAGGATTTTTTGGGGGATTTTTTTGGAGTTTTTTAGGATTTTTTAGGAATTTTTTTTGGATTTTTTTGGGACTTTTTAGGGATTTTTTTGGATTTTTTCTGGGATTTTTTTGGTTTTTTTCTGGGATTTTTAGGGATTTTTTTCAGATTTTTTAGGGATTTTTTTAGGATTTTTTAGGGATTTTTTTTGGAATGTTTTTGGGATTTTTCGAGGAGTTTTTAGGATTTTTTGGGGATATTTTTAGGTTTTTCTTCGGATTTTTTTAGGTATTTTTTGGAATTTTTGGGGGATTTTTTTGGAATTTTTGGGGGATTTTTGGAGGATTTTTGGGGGATTTTTTTTGGATTTTTTAGGATTTTTTTGAGATTTTTTTGGACATTTTTGAGATTTTTTTTTATTTCTTGGGGATTTTTTAAGGATTTTTGGGGGGATTTTTAGGGAATTTTTGGGGTTTTTTTGGGATTTTTTGGGGGATTTTTTGGGGATTTTTTGGGGATTTTTTTAGGATTTTTTGGGGGATTTTTTAGGATTTTTAAAAAATTTGGGGGGAATTTTTTAGGAATTTTTTTGGATTTTTTAAGGATTTTTTTGGGACTTTTTAGGGATTTTTTGGGGGTTTTTTCTGGGATTTTTTAGGGATTTTTTGGGTTTTTTTAGGGATTTTTTTTGATTTTTTAGGGGATTTTTTGGGGGGTTTTTGGGGTTTTTTTGGGAATTTTTTTGGGATTTTTTTAGGAATTTTTGGGGATTTTTTGGGGATTTTTTGGGGATTTTTTTAGGATTTTTTGGGGATTTTTTGAAATTTTTAAAAAATTTTGGGGGAATTTTTAAGGAATTTTTTTGGATTTTTTAAGGATTTTTTTGGGACTTTTTAGGGATTTTTTTGGGGTTTTTTCTGGGATTTTTTAGGGATTTTTGGGGGTTTTTTAGGGATTTTTTTTTATTTTTAGGGGATTTTTTTGGGATTTTTTGGGGTATTTTTTGGGATTTTTAGGGGATTTTTTTGGGATTTTTTGGGATTTTTTGGGGGATTTTTTGGGGACTTTTTGGGGGGTTTTGGGGATTTTTTGGAGATTTTTGGGCCATTTTTGAGGCATTTTTGGTGTATTTTTGGGGTGGTTTTGGGGCATTTTTGGGGCATTTTTGGGGATTTTTTGGGGCTATTTTTTGGGGATTTTTTGGGGATTTTCGGGGTATTTTTGGTGGATTTCTGGGGTGTATTTGGGGCGTTTTTGGGGTATTTTTGGGGGTATTTTTGGGGTGGTTTTGGGCTATTTTTGGGGTGTTTTGGGGGCATTTCTGGGGTATTTTGGGGCATTTCCGGGGGTATTTTGGGGGTATTTTTTGGGGATTTTTTGGGGCATTTTCGGGGCATTTTTGGGGTATTTTTGGTGCATTTCTGGGGTATATTTGGGGTGGTTTTAGGGCATTTTTGGGCCATTTCTGGGCTATTTTGGGGCATTTTTGGGCTATTTTGGGGCATTTCTAGGGCTATTTTTGGGCTATTTCTTGGCTATTTTTGGGATATTTTGGGGCTATTTTGGGGCTATTTTGGGGCATTTCTGGGCTATTTTTGGGGCATTTCTGGGCTATTTTTGGGGCATCTCGAGGGCTATTTTTGGGCTATTTTTGGGGCATTTTTGGGGCATTTTTGAGCTATTTTTGGGGTATTTTCCGGGTGGTTTTGGGGGCATTTCTGGGGTATTTTTGGGGTATTTTTGGGGATTTTTGGGGGTATTTTTTGGGGATTTTTTGGGGCATTTTCGGGGTATTTTTGGTGCATTTCTGGGGTAAATTTGGGGTGGTTTTAGGGCATTTTTGGGCCATTTCTGGGCTATTTTGGGGCATTTTTGGGCTATTTTGGGGCATTTCTAGGGCTATTTTTGGGGCATTTCTGGGCTATTTTTGGGGCATCTCTAGGGCTATTTTTGGGCTATTTTTGGGGCATTTTTGGGTTATTTTTGGGCCATTTTTGGGCTATTTTCCGGGCGGTTTTGGGGCATTTCTGGGGCTATCTCGGGGCTATTTTCGGGGCTATTTTTGGGCTATTTTGGGGGCATTTCTAGGGCTATTTTTGGGCTATTTTTGGGCTATTTCTCGGCTATTTTTGGGGCATCTCTGGGGCATATTTGGGGTAGTTTTGGGGCATTTCTGGGGCTATTTTTGGGGTATTTTTAGGGTATTTTTGGGGCATTTCTGGGGTATATTTGGGGCATTTTTGGGTTATTTTTGGGCCATTTTTGGGCTATTTCCCGGGCGGTTTCGGGCCATTTCTGGGGCTATTTTTGGGCCATTTTTAGGCCATTTTAGGGCCATTTCTGGGGCTATCTCGGGGCCATTTTGGGGCCATTTTTAGGCCATTTCTGGGGCTATTTTTGGGCCATTTTTAGGGTATTTTTGGGGAATTTTCGGGGCATTTTTGGGCCATTTTTAGGCCATTTCTGGGGCTATTTTTGGGCTATTTTTGGGCCATTTTTCGGGTATTTTGGGGGCATTTTCGGGGCATTTTCGGGGCATTTTGGGGGCATTTTGGGGGCTCTCACCTCTCGTTTCTGGGGGTCCCTGGCCGCCTCCTGCATCCAGCCCTGCAGCGGCTCCCAGAGCCGGGGCCCCCCCAGCAGCAGCAGCCGCGCCCCGAGCTGGCCCAGGGCCCCCCTCGTGGGGGGGCTGCGGGGGCAAAACCCCCCCGTGAGCCCCGAACGGCCCCGATTGCCCCCGGGGCAGCTGCCCCTCCCCCACTGCCGCCCCAAGGCCCAGCTTTTCCCACAAAATCCCCGTTTTTTTCCCCAAAAATCCCCATTTTCCTCCCCAAAAATCCCCATTTTTCCGCCAAAATCCCTTTTTTCCCTAAAAATCCGCATTTTTCCCCCAAAATCCCCATTTTTCCCCCAAAAATCCCCGTTTTTCCCTCAAAAATCCACATTTTTCCCTAAAAATCCCCATTTTTACCCCAAAATCCCCATTTTCCCCCCAAAAATCCCCATTTTTCCCTAAAAAAAAACCCGTTTTTCCCCCCAAAATCCCCATTTTTTCCCCAAAAATCCCCCTTTTTTCCCCAAAAATCGACATTTTTTCCCCACAAAAATCCACGTTTTTCCCCCCCAAAATCCCCGTTTTTCCCTCAAAAATCCCAATTTTCACCCAAAAATGCATGTTTTTCCCCAAAAATCCCCATTTTCACCCCCAAAAATCCCCATTTTTTCCCCACAAAAATCCCATTTTTCCCCAAAATCTCAATTTTTTCCCCACAAAAATCCCCATTTTTCCCCAAAAATCCCCATTTTCCCCCCAAAAATCCCCATTTTTTCCCCCAAAAAATCCCCATTTTTCTCCCAAAATCCCCATTTTCCACCCAAAAATCCCCACTTTTTCCCCCCAAAATCCCCATTTTTCCCCTCAAATATCCCCATTTTTCCCTCAAAAATCCCAATTTTTCCCTAAAAATCCCCATTTCACCCCCCAAAATCCCCGTTTTTCCCTAAAAATCCCCATTTTTCCCCAAAAATGCCCATTTTCCTCCCCAAAAATCCCCATTTTCTCCCCAAAAATCCCCATTTTTCTCCCCAAAATACCCATTTTTCCCCCAAAATCCCTTTTTTCCCGAAAAATCCCCACTTTTTCCCCAAAAAATCCCCATTTTTCCCCCCTAAATTCCCATTTTTCCCCCCAAAAATCCACGTTTTTCCCAAAAATCCCCATTTTCACCCCCAAAAATCCCCATTTTTCCCCCAAAAATCCACGTTTTCTCCCCAAAAATCCACATTTTCTCCCCAAAAATCGCCATTTTTTCCCAAAAATCCCCATTTTTCCCAAAAATCCACATTTTTCCCAAAAATCCACATTTTTCCCAAAAATCCACATTTTTCCCCCAAAAATCCCCATTTTTCCTCAAAAATCCCCATTTTCACCCCCAAAAATCCCCATTTTCCCCCCAAAAATCCCATTTCCCCCCCCAAAAATCCCCATTTTCCCCCAAAAAACCACAACTTTCAACCCCAAATTCCCATTTTTCCCCTAAAAATCCCAATTTTCACCCCCAAAAATCCCCATTTTTCCCCCCAAAAATCCACGTTTTTCCCAAAAATCCCCATTTTCACCCCCAAAAATCCCCATTTTTCCCCAAAAATGCCCATTTTCCTCCCCAAAAATCCACATTTTCTCCCCAAAAATCCCCATTTTTTCCCCCAAAAATCCCCATTTTCCCCCCCTAAATTCCCATTTTTCCCCCAAAAATCCTCATTTTTCCCCTCAAAATCCCCATTTTCACCCCCAAAAATCCCCATTTTCCCCCCAAAAATCGCCATTTTTCCCCAAAAATCCCCATTTTTCCCCAAAAATCCCCGTTTTCCTCCCCAAAAATCCCCATTTTTCCCCCAAAAAATCCCATTTTTCCCCCAAAAAATCCCCATTTTTCCCAAAATCTCCCATTTTTCCCCCAAAAATCCCCACTTTTCCCCCCAAAATCCCCATTTTTCCCCCCAAAAATCCACGTTTTTTCCTCAAAAATCCCCATTTTCACCCCCAAAAATCCCCATTTTTCTCCCAAAATCCCAAAATTCCCCCCAAAAATCCCAATTTCCCCCCTCAAAATTCCCATTTTTCCCAAAACCTCCCATTTTTCCCCCAAAAAATCCCAAATTTCCCCCCAAAATCCCAAATTTCCCCCAAAAATCCCCATTTTCCCTAAAAAGCCCCATTTTTCTCCCAAAATCCCCAAATTTCCCCCCAAAAATCCCCATTTTCCCCCCAAAAATCCCAAATTCCCCCCAAAAATCCCAAATTTCCCCACAAAATCCCCATTTTCCCCCCCAAAATCCCCATTTTTGGTCCCAAAAATCCCAAATTTCCCCCAAAAATCCCCAAATTCCCCCCAAAATCCCCATTTTTCCCCCCAAAATCCCCAAATTTCCCCCCAAAATCCCAAATTTCCCCCCCAAAAATCCCCATTTTTCCCAAAATCCCCCTTTTTTCCCCCAAATCCCCCCCGTTCCCCCCTCCCAACCCCCCCCCAACCCCCGGGAATTTGGGGAATTTTGGGGAATTTTGGGGAATTTGGGGAATTTTGGGGAATTTGGGGAATTTTGGGGAATTTGGGGAATTTTGGGGAATTTTGGGGAATTTGGGGAATTTCTCTCACTCCGTCTCCTGCTCCAGCGCCTCCACCAGCACCTGCGGCAGCCTAATTAATTAATTAACGCCGTTAATTAGCGCCACTTCCTCCCTAATTAACGCCTTTAATCAACCCCAACCCCTCCCTAATTAACCCCTTAAATCAGCCCCTCCCCCTCCCTAATTAACGCCTTTAATCAGCCCCACCCCTCCCTAATTAACCCCTTTAATCAGCCCCTCCCCCTCCCTAATTAACCCCTTTAATCAGCCCCTCCCCCTCCCTAATTAACCCCTTTAATCAGCCCCACCCCTCCCTAATTAACCCCTTTAATCAGCCCCTCCCCTCCCTAATTAACCCCTTTAATCAGCCCCTCCCCCTCCCTAATTAACGCCTTTAATCACCCCCTCCCCCTCCCTAATTAACCCCTTTAATCAGCCCCTCCCCCTCCCTAATTAACCCCTTTAATCAGCCCCTCCCCCTCCCTAATTAACCCCTTTAATCAGCCCCTCCCCTCCCTAATTAACCCCTTTAATCAGCCCCTCCCCTCCCTAATTAACGCCTTTAATCAGCCCCACCCCCTCCCTAATTAACCCCTTTAATCAGCCCCACCCCCTCCCTAATTAACCCCTTTAATCAGCCCCTCCCCCTCCCTAATTAACCCCTTTAATCAGCCCCAACCCCTCCCTAATTAACCCTTTAATCAGCCCCATCCCTCCCTAATTAACCCCTTTAATCAGCCCCAACCCCTCCCTAATTAACCCCTTTAATCAGCCCCAACCCCTCCCTAATTAACCCCTTTAATCAGCCCCCACCCCTCCCTAATTAACCCCTTTAATCAGCCCCCACCCCTCCCTAATTAACCCCTTTAATCACCCCCTCCCCCTCCCTAATTAACCCCTTTAATCAGCCCCTCCCCCTCCCTAATTAACCCCTTTAATCAGCCCCACCCCTCCCTAATTAACGCCTTTAATCAGCCCCTCCCCCTCCCTAATTAACCCCTTTAATCAGCCCCTCCCCCTCCCTAATTAACCCCTTTAATCAGCCCCTCCCCCTCCCTAATTAACCCCTTTAATCAGCCCCACCCCTCCCTAATTAACCCCTTTAATCAGCCCCTCCCCTCCCTAATTAACCCCTTTAATCAGCCCCTCCCCCTCCCTAATTAACGCCTTTAATCACCCCCTCCCCCTCCCTAATTAACCCCTTTAATCAGCCCCTCCCCCTCCCTAATTAACCCCTTTAATCAGCCCCTCCCCCTCCCTAATTAACCCCTTTAATCAGCCCCTCCCCTCCCTAATTAACCCCTTTAATCAGCCCCACCCCCTCCCTAATTAACCCCTTTAATCAGCCCCTCCCCCTCCCTAATTAACCCCTTTAATCAGCCCCAACCCCTCCCTAATTAACCCTTTAATCAGCCCCATCCCTCCCTAATTAACCCCTTTAATCAGCCCCCACCCCTCCCTAATTAACCCCTTTAATCAGCCCCACCCCCTCCCTAATTAACCCCTTTAATCAGCCCCCACCCCTCCCTAATTAACCCCTTTAATCACCCCCTCCCCCTCCCTAATTAACCCCTTTAATCAGCCCCTCCCCCTCCCTAATTAACCCCTTTAATCAGCCCCACCCCTCCCTAATTAACCCCTTTAATCAGCCCCTCCCCTCCCTAATTAACCCCTTTAATCAGCCCCACCCCTCCCTAATTAACCCCTTTAATCAGCCCCTCCCCCTCCCTAATTAACCCCTTTAATCAACCCCCACCCCTCCCTAATTAACCCCTTTAATCAGCCCCTCCCCTCCCTAATTAACCCCTTTAATCAGCCCCACCCCTCCCTAATTAACCCCTTTAATCAGCCCCTCCCCTCCCTAATTAACCCCTTTAATCAACCCCCACCCCTCCCTAATTAACCCCTTTAATCAGCCCCTCCCCCTCCCTAATTAACCCCTTTAATCAGCCCCAACCCCTCCCTAATTAACCCTTTAATCAGCCCCATCCCTCCCTAATTAACCCCTTTAATCAGCCCCGCCCCCTCCCTAATTAACCCCTTTAATCAGCCCCTCCCCTCCCTAATTAACCCCTTTAATCAGCCCCAACCCCTCCCTAATTAACCCCTTTAATCAGTCCCACCCCCTCCCTAATTAACCCCTTTAATCAACCCCACCCCTCCCTAATTAACGCCTTTAATCAGCCCCAACCCCTCCCTAATTAACCCCTTTAATCAGCCCCAACCCCTCCCTAATTAATGCCTTTAATCAGCCCCACCCCCTCCCTAATTAACCCCTTTAATCAGCCTCACCCCTCCCTAATTAACCCCTTTAATCAACCCCTCCCCCTCCCTAATTAATGCCTTTAATCAGCCCCACCCCCTCCCTAATTAACCCCTTTAATCAGCCCCAACCCCTCCCTAATTAACCCCTTTAATCAGCCCCTCCCCTCCCTAATTAACCTCTTTAATCAGCCCCTCCCCCTCCCTAATTAACCCCTTTAATCAGTCCCTCCCCCTCCCTAATTAACCCCTTTAATCAGCCCCAACCCCTCCCTAATTAACCCCTTTAATCAGCCCCTCCCCTCCCTAATTAACCCCTTTAATCAGCCCCACCCCCTCCCTAATTAACCCCTTTAATAAACCCCTCCCCTCCCTAATTAACCCCTTTAATCAGCCTCACCCCTCCCTAATTAACCCCTTTAATCAACCCCTCCCCCTCCCTAATTAACCCCTTTAATCAGCCCCCACCCCTCCCTAATTAATGCCTTTAATCAGCCCCACCCCCTCCCTAATTAACCCCTTTAATCAGCCCCTCCCCCTCCCTAATTAACCACTTTAATCAGCCCCTCCCCCTCCCTAATTAACCCCTTTAATCAGCCCCTCCCCCTCCCTAATTAACCCCTTTAATCAGCCCCACCCCTCCCTAATTAACCCCTTTAATCAGCCCCTCCCCCTCCCTAATTAACCACTTTAATCAGCCCCACCCCTCCCTAATTAACGCCTTTAATCAGCCCCTCGCCCTCCCTAATTAACCCCTTTAATCAGCCCCAACCCCTCCCTAATTAACCCCTTTAATCAGCCCCACCCCCTCCCTAATTAACCCCTTTAATCAGCCCCACCCCTCCCTAATTAACCCCTTTAATCAACCCCACCCCTCCCTAATTAACCCCTTTAATCAGCCCCAACCCCTCCCTAATTAACCCCTTTAATCAGCCCCACCCCCTCCCTAATTAACCCCTTTAATCAGCCCCACCCCCTCCCTAATTAACCCCTTTAATCAGCCCCACCCCTCCCTAATTAACCCCTTTAATAAACCCCTCCCCCTCCCTAATTAACCCCTTTAATCAAGCTCTATTCTTCTCTAATTAAACCCTTTAATGAACCCCTCCCCCTCCCTAATTAACCCCTTTAATCAAGCTCTATTCTTCTCTAATTAAACCCTTTAATGAACCCCACCCCCTCCCTAATTAACCCCTTTAATCAGCCCCAAGCCCCGCCCCTTTTCCCTAAGCCCCGCCCCCTCCATTCATTTCAATGGAGCCCTAAGTCCCGCCCCCTTTCCCTAAGCCACGCCCCCTCCATTGATTTCAATGGGCCCCTAAGCCCCGCCCCCTTTTCCCTAAGCCACGCCCCCCATTGATTTCAATGGGCCCCTAAGCCCCGCCCCTTTTCCCTAAGCCACGCCCCCTCCATTGATTTTAATGGGGCCCTAAGCCCCGCCCCCTTCCCCTAAGCCACGCCCCTCCATTGATTTCAATGGGGCCCAAGCCACGCCCCCTTTTCCCAGGCCCCGCCCCCTCCATTGACTTCAATGGGGCCCAAGCCACGCCCCCTTTTCCCAGGCCCCGCCCCCTTTCCCCAGGCCCCGCCCACCTCTGCAGCAGCTCCGGGGGGAGTTTCCGGAGGAGCCTCCGGAGCAGAAGCGCCGCCAAATGTCGGACCTGGGAACCCCAAAATCCCCCAAATTCACCCCAAAATCCCACCTGGGAACCCCAAAATCCCACCTGGGAGTCCCAAAATCCACCTGGGAACCCCAAAATCCCCCAAATTCACCCCAAAATCCCACCTGGGAACCCCAAAATCCTCCTGGGAACCCCAAAATCGCCCAAATTCACCCCAAAATCCCACCTGGGAACCCCAAAATCCCCCAAATTCACCCCAAAATCCCACCTGGGAACCCCAAAATCCCCCAAATTCACCCCAAAATCCACCTGGGAACCCCAAAATCCCCCAAATTCACCCCAAAATCCCACCTGGGAACCCCAAAATCCCCCAAATTCACCCCAAAATGCCCCAAATTCACCCCAAAATCCCACCTGGGAACCCCAAAATCCACCTGGGAACCCCAAAATGCCCCAAATTCACCCCAAAATCCCACCTGGGAGTCCCAAAATCCACCTGGGAACCCCAAAATCCCCCAAATTCACCCCAAAATCCACCTGGGAACCCCAAAATGGCCCAAATTCACCCCAAAATCCCACCTGGGAACCCCAAAATCCCCCAAATTCACCCCAAAATGCCCCAAATTCACCCCAAAATCCCACCTGGGAACCCCAAAATCGCCCAAATTCACCCCAAAATCCCACCTGGGAGCCCCAAAATCCACCTGGGAACCCCAAAATCCACCTGGGAACCCCAAAATCCCCCAAATTCACCCCAAAATCCCACCTGGGAATCCCGAAATCCACCTGGGAACCCCAAAATCCCCCAAATTCACCCCAAAATCCCACCTGGGAACCCCAAAATGCCCCAAATTCACCCCAAAATCCCACCTGGGAACCCCAAAATCCCCCAAATTCACCCCAAAATCCCACCTGGGAACCCCAAAATCCCCCAAATTCACCCCAAAATGCCCCAAATTCACCCCAAAATCCCACCTGGGAACCCCAAAATCCCCCAAATTCACCCCAAAATCCCACCTGGGAACCCCAAAATCCCCCAAATTCACCCCAAAATCCCCCAAATTCACCCCAAAATCCCACCTGGGAGTCCCGAAATCCACCTGGGAACCCCAAAATCCACCTGGGAACCCCGAAATGCCCCAAAATTCACCCCAAAATCCCCCAAATTCACCCCAAAATCCCCCAAATTCACCCCAAAATGCCCCAAATTCACCCCAAAATGCCCCAAATTCACCCCAAAATCCCACCTGGGAGTCCCAAAATCCCACCTGGGAACCCCAAAATCCACCTGGGAACCCCAAAATCCCCCAAATTCACCCCAAAATCCCTCCTGGGAACCCCAAAATCCACCTGGGAACCCCAAAATCCCCCAAATTCACCCCAAAATCCCACCTGGGAACCCCAAAATCCCACCTGGGAACCCCAAAATGGCCCAAATTCACCCCAAAATCTCCCAAATTCACCCCAAAATCCCACCTGGGAACCCCAAAATCCCCCAAATTCACCCCAAAATCCCACCTGGGAACCCCAAAGTGGCCCAAATTCACCCCAAAATCTGCAAAATTCACCCCAAAATGCCCCAAATTCACCCCAAAATCCCACCTGGGAACCCCAAAATGCCCCAAATTCACCCCAAAATCCACCTGGGACCTCAAAAATTCCCCAAATCCCCCCAAATTCCTAAAAAATCCCCATTTTTCCACCCCAAATCCTCCAAATCCCTCTCAGGACCCCCCAAACTTCCCAAAAAATCCCCAAAAATCCCCAAAAATCCCCAAAAAATCCCCAAATCCCCCCAAATCCCCCCAAATCCTCCCGAAATCCCCCCCAATTCCCCCCAAATCCCCCCAAATCCGTCTCAGGACCCCCCAAACTTCCCCAAAAATCCCAAAAAATCCCAAAATCTCCCCAAATCCCCCCAAATTCAACCCAAACCCACCCCAAATCCTCATTTTTCCCCCAAAATCCACCCAAAATCCCCCAAAATCCCCCCAAATTCCCTCTCAGGACCCCCCAAACTTCCCAAAAACTCCCAAAAACTCCCAAAAAATCCCAAAATCTCCCCAAATCCCCCAAAATCCACCCCAAATCCCCCCAAAATCTCCATTTTTCCACCCAAAACCCCCCAAATCCCTCTCAGGACCCCCCAAACTTCCCCAAAAATCCCAAAAAATCCCCCAAAAAATCCCCAAATCCCCCCAAATCCCGCCCAATTCCCCCCAAAATCCCCCCAAAATCCCCCAAAATCCCCCCAAATCCTCATTTTCCCCCCAAAAATCCCCCCAAATCCCTGTCAGAACCCCCCAAACTTCCCAAAAATCCCCCAAAATCCCCAAAAATCCCCCCAAAATCCCCAAATCCCCCCCAAATCCCCCCAAATCCCCCCAAAATCCTCATTTTCCCCCCCAAATCCCTCTTAGAACCCCCCAAACTTCCCAAAAAATCCCCCAAAAATCCCCCAAAATCCCAAAAAATCCCCCAAAATCCCCCCCAAATCCCCCCAAAATCCTCATTTCCCCCCCCAAAACCCCCCAAAATCCCTCTCAGAACCCCCCAAACTTCCCAAAAATCCCCCAAAATCCAAAAAAATCCCCAAAAAATCCCAAAATCCCTCTCAGGATCCCCCAATCTTCCAAAAAAATCCCAAAAAATCCCAAACAATCCCAAAATCCCCCCAAATCCCCCCAAAATCCACCCAAAACCCCCCAAATCCCTCTCAGGACCCCCCAAACTTCCCAAAAAATCCCCCAAAAAATCCCAAAAAATCCCAAAATCCCCCCAAATCCCCCCCCAACCCTCATTTCCCCCCCCAAAATCCACCCAAAATCCCCCAAAATTCCCCCAAATCCCTCTCAGGACCCCCCAAACTTCCCAAAAATCCCCCAAAATCCCCCAAAATCCCCAAATCCCCCCCAAATCCCCCAAAATCCTCCCAAAATCCCCCCCAATTCCCCCCAAATTCCCCCAAATCCCCCCCAAATCCCCCCAAAATCCTCATTTCCCCCCCCCAAAACCCCTCTCAGGACCCCCCAAACTTCCCAAAAATCCCCCAAAATCCCCAAAAATCCCCAAAAAATCCCCAAATCCCCCCCAATTCCCCCAAAATCCCCCCAAAGTTCCCCCAAAATCCTCATTTTTCCCCCCAAAATCCCCCCAAATCCCTCTCAGGACCCCCCAAACTTCCCAAAAATCCCCCAAAATCCCCAAAAATCCCCCAAAAATCCCCAAACCCCCCAAAAATCCCCCCAAAATCCCCCCAAAACCCACCCCAAATCCCCCCAAAATCCCCCCAAAACCCACCCCAAATCCTCATTCCCCCCCCAAAACCCCCCAAAATCCCTCTCAGGACCCCCCAAACTTCCCAAAAAATCCCCAAAAACTCCCCCAAAATCCCAAAAAATCCCCAAATCCCCCCAAAATTTCCCCTCCCCCTCACCTGCGGCCTCTCCGCCTCCCTCAGCAGCACCGCGAGGCCTCGCGGCGCCTCCGGCTCCTGCAGCGCCTCTCGCAGGCGCGCCGTGGCCTGGAAAAGGCTCCAAACGCTCGGGAAAGATCCCCAAAATTCCCAAAAATTCCCAAATTCCCCCCAAAATTCCCGGTACCTGGCGAATCCCGGCGCTGTCGGGCTCCAGAAGCTCCGTCAGGAGCGGCTCCAGTGCGGCCGCCGCCATTTTACACCCCGTGGGCGCCGCCATTTTGGGAGAGGAAAAAGCGGAAGTGGGGCGGAGCGGCGGCGGAAGTGGGCGGGGGGAATGGGGCGCGCTGGGCAGCTGGGAGGAGTTGTCTATGGTGTTAAAGCGGCGATGGGAGAGGTGGGGCCCGATTTTAAAGGGGCGATGGCAGCGCGGGAGGTTTGGGGGTGGAAGCGGTGATTTTGGGGCTAAAAACGGCGATTTTGGGGTTAGGAATGGTCAGGTTGGGGTTCGAAAGGCATAAATTGGGGCCGGAAGTGGGGATTTGGGGGTTCAAAGCCGCGCTTTGGGGTGTAAAGGGGGGGTTTTGGGGTGAAAAGGGAGGATTTGGGGTTCAAAATGCCCATGTTGGGGTGAAACGCGATGGTTTGGGGGGTGAAGAGGTGGGAAATTCCCGTTTTGGGGTTAAAAACTTAAAATTCGGGTCTGGAAATGAGGGGTTTGTGATAAAAGCGGCGATTTGGGGGAAAAAAGGCTCATTTGGGGGGCAAAAAAAGGCTCATTTTGGGGCAAAAAAGGTTCATTTTGGGGCAAAAAAAGGCTCATTTTGGGTCGTGAGGTGTGAGGGGGTGAAAGCTCCGATTCTGAGGCGGGAAGCGCCGATTTGGGGGCAGAAAGGAGGATTTTGGGGCTGAAAATCGTCGTTTCGGGGCTGAGCCGAGGCTGTGGGGAGCTGCGATGGCGAGCGGGGAGCGAAAAGCGGAGATTTTTGGGGTTAAAAACGGAGATTTCGGCGTCAAAGCGCTTAAAGGGGCAACGGCGGCGGTGGGGCCCACAACAGCCTTAAAGCGGCGCTGCCGCCTTAAAAGGGCGACGCCGTTTTTAAAAGGGCAACGCCGAATAAAAGTGGGGCCCCACCGGCGGGTTTTGAAACCGGAAATGACATCAAAGGCGCGGCAATGACGTCACACAGCAAACTTCTGACGTCATCAGCGAATCTTTATTAAATAACGGATTCACCACGGGGGAACAAAGGCGGGGGGAGGGGGAGGGGTGAAGGGGGGGAGGGGAAAGGGGCGTGGTCGGGAGGCCACGCCCCCTCCTCAGGGCCTGGCCACGCCCCCCCGCAGGGCCAGGACAAGATGGAGGACGGAGCCCCCCTGGATTTTGTAGTCGGCCGCCGTCTTCTCATCGTTCCTGAGGGGAGGGGGTGGGGTCAGGAGGCCACGCCCACTTAGGCCACGCCCACTTCCGGCCACGCCCACTTCCGGTCGCCATGGAACGCCGATTTTTCCCACTTTCGACCCAAATTTTCTCATTTTTTGCCCCATTTTAAGCCCCAATTTTCCCGTTTTTTACCCAAATTTTAACCCAATTTTTCCCATTTTAAAGCCAAATTTTAACCCCAAATTTCCTCATTTTTAACCCCAATTTTTTGCCATTTTTAACTGCAAATTTCCCCCATTTTCCACTCAAATTTTAACCCCAATTGTCCCCATTTTTAATCCCAATTTTAACCCCAAATTTCCCCATTTTTAACCCCAAATTTCCCCATTTTAACCCCAATTTTCCCCATTTTCAACCCAATTTTTAACCCAATTTTTCCCCATTTTTATCCCCATTTTAATCCCAAATTTCCCCCCTTTTAACCCCAATTTTTCCCCATTTTTAACCCAAATTTTCCCCCAATTTTAACCCAAATTTTCCCATTTTAACCCAAATTTTTTACCCATTTTTTCCCCATTTTTAACCCAAACTTTTCCCATTTTTATCCCCATTTTAACCGAATTTCCCCCATTTTTAACCCCAGATTTCCTCCATTTTCAACCCCAATTTTAACCCAAATCTCCCCATTTTTAACCCAAATTTTAACCCCAAATTCCCCCAATTTTAACCCAAATTTTCCCATTTTAACCCCATTTTTAACCCAAATTTTACCCAAATTTTCCCCGATTTTTAACCCAAATTTTTTACCCAATTTTCCCCCATTTTTAACCCAAACTTTTCCCATTTTTATCCCCATTTTAACCGAATTTCCCCCATTTTTAACCCCAAATTTCCTCCATTTTCAACCCCAATTTTAACCCAAATTTCCCCATTTTCAAACCCAAATTTTAACCCCAAATTCCCCCATTTTTAACCCAAATTTTCCCATTTTAACCCCATTTTTAACCCAAATTTTACCCAAATTTTCCCCGATTTTTAACCCAAATTTTTTACCCAATTTTCCCCCATTTTTAACCCAAACTTTTCCCATTTTTATCCCCATTTTAACCGAATTTCCCCCATTTTTAACCCCAAATTTCCTCCATTTTCAACCCCAATTTTAACCCAAATTTCCCCATTTTCAAACCCAAATTTTAATCCCAATTCTCCTCATTTTTAACCCAAATTTCCCCATTTTAACCCCATTTTTAACCCAAATTCTCCCCATTTTAAACCCCAATTTTAACCCAATTTTCCCCCATTTTAAACCCCAAATTTTCCCATTTTAACCCCATTTTTAACCCAAATTTCCCCATTTTCAAACCCAAATTTTAACCCCAAATTCCCCCATTTTTAACCCAAATTTCCCCATTTTAACCCCGTTTTTAACCCAAATTCTCCCCATTTTTAACCCCAAATTTCCTCCATTTCCAACCCCATTTTTAACCCCAAATTCCCCAATTTTCAACCCAAATTTTCCCATTTTAACCCCATTTTTAACCCCAATTTTCCCCATTTTTAACCCCAATTCTCCCCATTTTTAACCCCAATTTCAACCCAATTTTTCCCCATTTTAAACCCCAAATTTCCCCATTTCCAACCCCATTTTTAACCCCAAATTCCCAAATTTTCAACCCAAATTTTCCCATTTTAACCCCATTTTTAACCCAAATTTTCCCCATTTTTAACCCCAATTTTCCCCATTTTTAACCCCAATTTCAACCCAATTTTTCCCCATTTTAAACCCCAAATTTCCTCCATTTCCAACTCCATTTCTAACCCAATTCTCCCCATTTTTAACCCAAATTTCCCCATTTTAACCCCAATTTTAGCCCCAAATTCCCCCATTTATAACCCAAATTTTCCCATTTTAACCCCGTTTTTAACCACAATTTTCCCCACTTTTAACCCCAATTTTAACCCAATTTTTCCCCATTTTTAACCCCAAATTTCCTCCATTTCCAACCTCATTTTTAACCCCAAATTCCCCAATTTTCAACCCAAATTTTCCCATTTTAACCCCATTTTTAACCCCAATTTTCCCCATTTTTAACCCCAATTCTCCCCATTTTAAACCCCAATTTTAACCCAATTTCCCCCCATTCTTAACCCCAAATTTCCCCATTTCCAACCCCATTTTTAACCCCAATTTCCCCAATTTTTAACCCAAATTTCCCCATTTTAACCCCAAATTCCTCCTTTTAACCCCGCCCATCCCTCCCCTTAAGCCCCGCCCACCCCATGACGTCACCCCTTAGGCCACGCCCCCTCCGCCATTTTCCCCCCTTCCCAACCCCAACCCCGCCGCTTCCAACCCCAAATTTCGCCACTTTTCCCCTAAATCTCCGCCTCCCCACCCCACCCCTCCCCCCCACGGCCACACCCCGTTAAGCCCCGCCCACTTAAGCCCCGCCCAGTCAAACCCCGCCCACTTAAGCCCCGCCTACATCTGCTTGCCGCTGTAAATGAGGCGCTGCTGCTGGGGGGGGATCCCCTCCTTCTCC